>NW_011967215.1:55090-99379 GCF_000949405.1 Vollenhovia emeryi | reverse complement strand
CTGCGCGCCGTTCGCCCGCTCACCGCTCACCGCTCGCCGCCGTCTCTCATCGATCGATGCGTGACTCCACCTCTCGCTATCGGGTCTTGAGAGATGTCAACAAATACACCATTTTGCATGTCTGCCGAGTCCGGCCTTCCGCTCCTCCGTGCACTTATTGGCTCAGACGTTTTTCTTAATTACGCGATAATAATTACGGATTTTGTAAAATGGTATATAACTTTTCTTCTCAGTTTGACCCAATCTACTATAATCTTTGGAGTGGTCCAAATCGAATCCGACACCCTGTAGATCTTTGTCGAGCAAAACATATATCTTCTTTAAACTCACATTTTAATAAATTACAAGTATAGGCTACCTACATCTTGCCTTAAACCCGCATTGGCCGTTCCTTGTGTGTTGTTTAGTTTTATTGAGGGTCTTACTTTAACTCTATCTTCTTCGAATTATAATTTTCTAGTCGTCAAAGAATTAATTGAGTCAACTAATAAAAGTAAGTCTTTCTAATTTTTAATTTAAATTATTTATCATATAAAAAATTCAATATCTTTATTATGATACTTGAATTATCTATATAACTGTTTTATAATGCTATTAAAGATAAGCTTAGATGCCTTACTTGCCCGTACACACGGAAGAAGCGTTTTACGAGAGAAAGACAGAGGTAAAGATCAAATTCGCGCGATTAAGTTATTCGTGTATACGTGCCATGCACCAGCGCGCAAGAACGTTGGGTGGGCAATGTGCACGTGAGACGATAAGCGTACCCAATTAACGATTCAAATCAACCATGAACAATTGGCCCGGGACTGAAATTTACTCGCCGAGTTCTAACGGCGCGTTGCGGGATATGAAGAGATTAGCACGAGATGATCTGCCAGGATACTTGAAAACCGTAGATCGACTTGTGGAAGAAGACCAGAAGTAATCTAACGCGACGTCGATAACGATTCTTGCGTCACGATAAACCGCGACCTGTTAAAGAGATGTTGAATTGTCAGATATATAAAATTTCAGCTTTGGTATATCTCTAGCATTCCGTGGAGATATCACAGTTTTCGTTGCTCACGTTTGTGACTTTTCTTTCGCAGCTAAACTGTATTTTTCAATTCCTTGAATAGTCGTCCACATACTACATTTTTACTCTCTTTAGAAATAAAGTTAAACTACGCAAGATATTCAGTTACGGCGACCTTTTTATGCTATTTTGACGGACTGTCGTCCCACTTCGCGTTTCCTTTATATATAGTGACGCAAGTAAGTTATGTAAGTTATGTAAGCTTCATTTTGTAATGTCCTCATCTTTCTTCGAGATAAGAAAATCGTAGGAAATAAATGGGAAATTGCTTGCGAATTTATTGACGCCGATGCATCATTTGAGCGGTTTCAAGGCTTTGTTTCCCAATCGCGCCACGTCCTCCAGATAATAATTTCGCGAAGTCGACGTTTCAATCCGGCAATCCTGAAATTGCGCTTAGATCTTTCGTTGACACGTACGATGGATACGTTATGTGAAACATGACGTTTAATGGAAATAGATCGTGCGCGTATATATCTGTGTGGACGATCGATTCCGTTCCAAATGTTAATGTAACTGGCTATTTTGACGTTGAAGAACGGCATATCTACTTGATCTTGATAGATTTTACACGTGCACTTTTCTTGTACTTTCGTTACACCTTCATATATTCCCAGACATATAATGACATTAATCGTTTTGTACAATAAATTAACAATTTCATTTTAAAGACCATGTATGTATATTTTTATATATAGTTTGCAATCGCCTATTTTACTTTCTTTTCACTGTCACAGATTTCTCTTTAAACTGATATCTTGGATCTGCAAGAATAAACTGTATCCGCTTCACGAAACTCGCAGAATATAAATTACGCCGTTTTACCGAGCTCAATATTTTAATTATAAAAAATTGCATTCTCTCGATTGAATTTTTGCACAGAATCTTTTAAGGTTTCCGGAGTGTAGAGAATATCTTCTCGACAACTTCGTGGCTTGACTCCGCCGGAAGCACTGTTCGCGGGGAGGCGAACATCTCGATCCGGCCACTAAATCGTCATAAGCGCATTGCGCGCAATCTCAATCCCCCGTTATAGCACTCTCGCATAGGATTGCCGACTGTACGGAATACGAAAGCGAGCCTGTGTCACCGTTGTAGCTTTACACGGTAGTTTTGCGCTCGAGCAGGAAGGAGAGTGATGGATAGAAGCGCGGCCTCCCGTAGCCAGCGGAATCACTTCCGGATAATCCAGCGCACTTGATTGGACGCTCTACTCCGCAGATTGATTGTTATACAAGTAGTGTTATTGAAAGCGCGATGAAAATTTAATGGGAAATAGATCGTCGGAAATATTAGTCTTGCGAGCGAGTGCGAGGCACTCCGTGTCGCGAATTTCTCTGAGGTTTAGCTCGCACTCGAAAGTACAAAGCCAATTACGAGACTAAACCTCGCTGACGAGCACTATATTAAAAAATTACGCTTTCCTAATGAATTCCAATGAAATATGACAAATTGTGTACGTCGTTTATCGGTCCACATTTATCTCACGCGAGTCGCTCGTTCGAATGTGTCAGCTCGTTAGATTATTGGAAGACATGGCTGGGAGGGGAAATGTGAATTATTTTATTTACTTGTCCACGATGTGCTGGTGCGATTTAAAGCGATAAAGGCTCACGGAAGCGAAACGGTACGAGGCTATGGAGAAGTGGCGCGAAACAGGACGAGGCGGACTGGAGCCGCGGATCGAGCCATGTAGGAGTACGGGCTCTTAAATGGGCTGGGTATAACGGCGTGAGAAATGGTACTGTTTTGACAGTCGTCCGTTACGCCTGCCATTGCCCGTGTCGATATTAATTTCGATATACCGTATATATATATCCCTCCATTTCCCGTCCTAGATTTTAGTCCTACAGCGACGCTAATGGTTCCGTTAATCATACTTGTGTACGTCCTTTTTTGCCTCCTGCGTGGCGTGAACGGTGCTCTGGTAAATTAATCTTTATATGTCTCCGTCGGCACATTATATCTAATATAATCGCAAAAATCATCAATCATCGGCATTTATCTTTACTGTTATTTAAATCTCTAATTCATCAAGGTATGAGTCTCTTTGCAGGTACTTATAACGTGGACGTTTGGTGAGTAATAATTAATTTGTAATATTTAGCGACAGGTGGAAGGTCATTTCATATTAAAATTATTTCACTTCAGATGAGGATCATAATATATTAACAGTATCTGTCCATACTACAATTGAGGTCAAACGCGAGCTTAAACGGATCTAAGCGTAGATTTAATGGACCTATCGCGCATCTGAATCGATCCATTGGAAATGTATTGATGCATTGTACTGGCTAGGTAGCTGCAACAAAGGATACAAATAATTTGTATCGATCTTAATCTGAAATACTCTTTGTAAATCTGAAATACTCTTTGACTGACAAGTCTTTAGCAGTTTTTAAATAATAACATTATTACATCGTGCAATTTTATTAAATATAAGTGGATTGATACGTAAGCTGTAAAATAAGTTCCAATTGTATCCAGGTTAAATTTATCTCGAAACATGTTTCGATATTTTCATAACACGTACTTTCATGATCGAAAAAATTGTTATTCTGACAATTAAATTATTTCGCGCGTTTTATCTGGACAACATACTTTGCGAAAACAGAGATTGTTTTTATTTTGCGTTTTCGAAAGAGGAGACGAGCAAAACGCTCAAAGCATTACGTTTCGATTGCAATTTCTAATCCGACCAAGCCGAGTGGTAAATTCGCAGTGCAATCGCACGTAAATTTCTCTGACTGTGTCAGGAACGAAAATTGTTTTTGCGAGCACGGTTATCGAAATATAATAACATCACGATGAAACGCAACTATTTGCATTCGCTGACTACCAGTCTAAGTGTATTCGCCATTATGCACGTCAGGACTAAATGCTTTATGCATTAACGACGAGATCGAACATGCACGTGAGGCAACATGCCCGAATACACGGTACGAACGGATTCGCGATCTTGCAATTACATTTACAAATTAGCATGGCCGATATCTTACGTAAAATGTACCAATTGTAAGTAAATTTGTTAAATTAGGAAAGAAACTATATCGCCCTTATGACGGTCATAATGAAGTAATTGCAAAATAGTCCCCGTGATTTTTATTTATAAATCAACAACCATAATCATTTGAATTATTTTCTTTTTCAAAACGGAGCCTTATTTGTAGAAGAAAGTCTCCTATTATGAGCTAGGCTCCTAATACGAGATGGCGGAATTTCTGCTAAATTAATAGGCAGCATCTGTTGGTTTCGTCATGAATTTATTGCCCTTGGAGTAAAATCTGTTTAGTGGAAAATTGATTGTTAGATCGTGTAGTCGTTGCGAGAAAAGATTTGTGAGTGAATTTGGACGTTGAAAACTTGCTATCTCGTATTAGAACCCTATCTAATAATAGAGGACTTTCCTCTATCGATACAATTGCAAATACAAGTGGTCACAGTGTCTTAATACAATTATAAATTCGGGAAGAGCGTAATTAGCCGCGCAGGCGGCTTTTCAGGCACGAGTATGAAAGGTGGAACGTCTTCCCGTATCGCGGCCTCGGGTGGTTTCGTGTAAAGTCTTTGCACATGCAGCGACAAGTTAGCGAAAAAGTTCGCCTGCTCGTTCGAATGCAACGACCAAAGCGCAATGTTCGCCGAGTATGTACGCGCTTGTTATAAATGCGCGCTTTACGAGGCACTCGAAGCAATTACAGTCTCTGCCGTGTCAGCGAGTTTTATCGTACTGGCTCCGAATTTATGAGTCTCTGCCTCATCCGCCGTCGGAATATTTTTAGCTTCATCGGTTTACGAACGACTTAACAACCATACACATACACACACACACATATCCAGCTCTGCCTAACTCTTTCCTTTCTGCAGCTTTACGCATGGGTTAGACATGCATAAAAACTGTGAAAAAAGCTCTCCCTTAGCTTCTAATTATACATAAAATGCGAACGGACGTGGTGAATGTAAATAAAAAGCTGTAGAAGCTTTTCATTAACGATACAACAAGTTCTTCTTGGAAATGTGTAAAAAAAGAACGCTCTGATTTACCTTCGGATTGCATTATATAGATTTGTAGAAGTTTCATTCCTATATACCTTCATTAACGTATTTCGTTGAATACATTATGTTAAAATTCTAGAAGTAACCTGAATTAGTTGTTTAATTATTTATATGTTCACTGTGCTAATAAATCGTTCGTGCATTTTCCTCTCTTTATTATTTAGATTTTAACAATGAAATATATTCGCGGTTTCGCAAAGGTAATTTTGTTGGTGCCTTTTGATTGGCAAGATTTTACATATAACATGGACAAAGTAACGACAAAATGCGAATAAAAGAGAAAACGCGTTGATCTATTGATTGGAGATTCGATTAGATGTGCTAGTGCGCACTCAGCACGCACTGGTGCACATTATAAAAGCCGTTGTATACAAATTGACATAAAGATGCGTGTTTAATATGAACATATGAACCTGTTAAAATCCTTAACAAGCTTTATTTTACTGTTTCAAAAAATATGTATTTTATCATTTGAGAAATCTGCATTTACTTTACACTCGGATCAGTGTACAATGGGTTCAATATGCGCCACTGTGCATCAGCCCATCCAATCGAATTTACTATGTGAGACAGAAAATAGACGCTTAAACGTTGCAAACGTTATTGATAAATGACACTTTATTAGCAAAATTAGATTTCAATTATATTCGCACAACCAAAATTCTTTTTATCTCACCGGAACGTACTATTAGGGTTGTAGAACTAGCAAATGCGTCTGTGTGAATAATCTATGTTGTTAGTGGCAGAAATCCATACGCGGTTCGCAAATATGCGTGCCTGTATACCCGCGTGGGTGCGTATGAAAATCACTAGAAACATATGTCACAGGTATAGATATGTATCGCTAACATTCCTGAAATGTTTAACGCGCCTGCGGGTAATGACATCAAAGTGCAGGCCAAAATGCATGGTGCGACGCGGACGAGTTTTGAATGCATTTCAACGGGTCGAATTCCGTTGGGCGCGGTCGCTCTCATGAGGCTAATTTCGTTTTCAACCTGTTAAGCACGTAATTGAATACGTGCGACTCTCGAAATACCTTTCACGGCCCGATCGAACATTACAGGCTCGAAGCATTTCTTATAATGAAATTACGCACGAAATAAGGGTCATGTTTAATCGCCAAATATTTTCTGATCATGAGGCCAATGACGAACATAATAAAATTATTCGGCTCAATTATAATCTGCATGTTTACCCAACGTTGTTACATGAAACAGCAAGAGAGCATCGACGAAGAGAAAATATCCCTTTTTGCATATTTTTACACAGTTTTCGTGGAGCTTTGAAAATTTCCACGTGTAATCCCTTTTTACGCAATAAATATTATGAAAACCGTTCAAAAAAGGTTGACATGTACTGTAATGAATTTTTATATTAAAAAGCAACTGATAAAAATGCTAAATATTTTGAATTAGCGATATCTGTGATATCTAAATCAATTATTATTCGAAAATAAGTATCTTGGAGGAGAAATGCTAAATGTTTCAAACTGCGCATCCATCACGGACGTTTCATATTTGTGGCAATGAGATACTTGCCTTTTCACAGTTTAATAAAATATATAAACAAAGTACTGCGAGAAATAAAAGATTTATCTTTGAAATGAAGCTTTTAAATTTACACAAGATCGTACTTTATACGTTATTGCAGCATGTTGCAATATTTTGGCTATTTTGACCGACGCGCGTATGAACGCTCATAATATTCTGGTCGTACGATATGCACTAAATCGTCCAAGAGAGGACATTAATGTCCACCTCTATACGAGACACGTATAACGGCGGCCAGAATGCACAACGCTTGTTTGCGTCTACGCTATTTAATTACTTAAGGACCCAATTAAATGAAAAAGCACTCGAAAAAAAGCAACTTCTTCAAACGAAAGTGTGAAAAACGTGACGAAAGAAGACACTTAAGGCCTGTTCGCGTCGCATGTCCCAACTCCTGCTTGCCCCAACGACCAATACCGTCACTTAAATAAAATGACGGCATGCGACGCGAACAGACCTTAGAAACTGTCAAGTGCAATTGTAGAAAATCGTTTGACAGTTATCTGTATTATTAGCTATTATTTGCCTGACTAATCGCTTCACTTATTTGTCTTGTTTGGAAGCGACGTAACAACCTTCTAGAATTTTCGCATAAACAAATCTAAATATAACGGCTAAAACCAACAAATATACAGGGTGAGTAAAACGTACCGGACCGGTGAAATATCTCGATAAATATGGGAGATATGGAAAAATGTTTCAGACAAAAGTTGTACGGTTTTAAAAGGGCTATATAATGTTAAAATTAATTTTCGAAAGAAAGAAATTTTTCATGGTTGTATGTAGGTCGCCGCCATTTGTTAAAAATGAAACCTCCTATTTCTGATTACATACTCTTCTAGCTGACCTCGAGTCCTTTTCAAAACACTATAGACAAACTCTTTTTAACAACATCAATGATTTTTATTGACCGCAACTAGCGATTAAAATTCTTATTGCGAAAAATATTACCCCAACCAGGAATCCTGGTTAAGAATTTTAATCGCTAGTTGCGGTCAATAAAAATCATTAATCGCTAGTTGCGGTCAATAAAAATCATTGATGTTGTTAATTACCACTGGCGACTTTTAAGAAAACTCTTTTTAGTTAAAAACTTTTTGAGATATCAGTTGACAAAGTTCAAGTACCGCTGGCATTAGCAAGATTTACATCGTCGAGTGCGCGGGCGATTTTAAAAATTGGATTTCGCTCGTTAAAATTTTATTTAAGAAAATTTAAGAAATCACATACCTCTTGATATGACCAGCTGTCTATCGCATGGTCTACTGCTTATCGTCTCCACACGGTAGAGCTAATGCTAGCGATACCTGAAATTTGTCAACTCATATCTCGAAAAGTACTTAACCAAAAATAGTTTGTCTGTAGTGTTTTGAAATGGACTCGAGGTCAGCTATAAGAGTATGTAGTCAGAAATAGGGAGTTTAAAATCCATTAAAAAAAAATAGCGGCGACCTCCATATAACCATAAAAAATTAATTGTTTTCGAAAATTAATTTTACCATTATATAGCCCTTTTAAAACCGTACAACTTTTGTCTGAAACATTTTTCCGTATCTCCCATATTTTTCGAGATACTTTACCGGTCCGGTACTTTATACTCACCCTGTATATATCGTGTATCGGTCGCCCAAAAAGACACTAGTGACACTCGTGTACAGTGCGAATCACGGATCGTTGGGCCTTAATAAATCCTGGCAATTATCTAATTAACGGTGTCGAGTTTCATTTTATCACCAGCAAATCCCAGAGAAAACCCTACAGTCCTACACAATGCAAAATTTCACGATAACTTTTTTTCTGTTTAAAAGAATCGTAACTTGCTGGCTGTTAAATAATTAAATTTAACACTCTTTATTAAGTACACACGCTCATATTTGAATGCTTTTAACATGACCAAGCTGATAATATAACGCATACGAAAAATCGGGCGTCTTTAATTAAACCGTGAATAATATTCGGAATCATGTCTCGACCGAAGCTCGGTTTAATCAAATCAACCGTACAATGGGAAATTGCGAGACGCTAGTGAGCAAGCTAGTGAGTCATATTGCACTTTATAACTTCTTCAACAATAAAGTGTTCACCCGCTGTTCCAAGGAACGAACGAAAACTTAGCAGCTTATCAACTCAGGCGCATGAAAGCTCTTCGTTTTTTTTTATTTTACTACGAAATATACGAGACTCTAAACTATTTATCTCTCGGGTACCATAATATCCTGCCAACATGCGCTACCAGAATTCGGCCATACTTGATCCAGCATATTTTGCTTTATTAAAGGTATTCCGTCGTAATAAAATAACATTATAAGTAAATAAGTAAAACATGTAATATTCTTTTTGGTAAAAGTACTGTCTGGTAGATTCAATCTAAAAACATTTTCGGAAACAGAAAGTTTGAAAAAATTGGCATATCCGTGAGAGCATCGGCTTGAAAATATTCCTAACATTTTTGCCGAAAATTTTAACATTTTGAGTTGCATCTCTTTCGGTGTCACTAGAAGCTTACAATAATAAAGCTATAAATGCATAACACATTTGTTAAATTTCTACATTAAATATCAAAATCAATGAATATATCCGTTACGAAAGCACACTGCTCTTTCAAAGACAAAAGCTCCGTAAAATAAAAGCTCTGCAATCAATTTTTTTTCGCGTAAGCTCTATATAGCCGAATATTTTATATATACGTCACCACCAATAAAGGGGTCGCAGACACTCGCTTAATTAAACAATAAAACAATAAGCACAGATTCTTTCCAATATAAACCGACAACATAATTAAATTTTCCTGTTTGTTCAATCAACGAAATCCTGCCTGACGTCCGGCTGGCAGGACGATATATATGTATAATAAGAGATTAACTTGCATAAATATCTTTTCAGTTAAAATGAGGCCAATTTTATTCTTCAAATAGACATATCAGATTTATTATGTGATAATAACGTATTCGACGAAATTAATTTAAAACACAAGGAACAAAATATTCGATTATTTATTCTGTAATATATTCTATCGAATATTTCGTGGCAACGACGAATTGGCTGGCATGCGGCAATCTGCAGTCGACGGGCAGCACAATATTATATGCACAAAGTGACTATACTGCCACTCGCAAGGCTTCAATAGACGGACAGAAGCCGCTCCGTATATCGTCGTATTATTTTCCATCCAACAATTAACGATAATCGGCCAGCATGACTAATTAATCCCTACGATTGACTATTAATGGTTATGTATAAGCGACGACTGTTTGTCCAAGCAGATATATCGCGCGATTTATTCGTCTGAAACAGAAATCGGAATATAAGAATTGAGAAATTTTAATTATTGTTTCGCACGATTTTCATGCACGGATAAATAGTTATTTTTATATGCTTGAATTCGATTGTGTCTCGCATCGCGCTTCTCCGAGATAATTTCGCTTACATTATTGTGTATCGATTGAGAACGCGAAGTGATACACGATTTATTCAGTCGAGTAATTCAAATAAAGAAAGATCCACGACCTCCCCTCTCCCCTCGATGAGAAACAAAGATTTCCGAGCAAAATCGATTATTTTGTCATTAATCAGCGATATCTCATAAAATTAATTAGTGGACAAAGATAATCGTCTACTTATTGAAAGCGCTAGGGTCTTAACTTTTAGACGAGACCAATTAAGATTATCGAGCTGGATTTTTCCAAACAAAATTAATGTCGATTATGTTGATCCGCGATTTCGAAAACATAAATTTCGTAGCAAAATCAAGTTTCTTTATTATTAATCGACGATATCTTGTAAATTAGTCAACGGAGATAATTTATTGTGTACTTATCAGAAGCGGTAGAGTCTCAGCTGTTCAATAAGACCAAACATCGTTGCGCTGCAATGTTTTTTCAAGGATATTGACAATTTTATCGAGCCATGATCCAGATCAAGTGCCATAGTCGACCGTGCGCACGTGTGCGCTTTCCCTCGGTGGCGGCATATCGTATTTCAAAGTCCTTGTACTACGTATGTTCTCATACCTTTTTTTGGTCACCTGTCACCTGAGGCGTGAACTTACAAGCAAAAACTGCCGCGCAGCGTTCTTTCATATACATATGGTGCTTGTACCGGATTTTCAAAATGCCATAACTTTACGAGAAATGTACGTAGAGATGTGGGACAAACCGATTTTCTCGATTTTCTCGTCCAGTAAATGCCTATGTCGAATACCTACGTTCTTATTATGACACTAGCGTTCGTAACAGAATACGTAATAAAACATTGGAATATAACAAAAAATTGCCACCTAGAATATTAAAATTTGTATACATATAAAAAATCATTAATTATATCTTTCATAAGCGTCGTTATTGTTATTAAAAGAGTGCTGCTTGTTATACATCTTCGCCAAAAATACCGTTTTCAAAAGTATAGCAGTAACAGTAAAGAGCATGTTAAACATAAGTTGAGATATTGAACATCGGTGGTAATTATATTTACAGATTGTCATAGCTGCATAACTTTGATCAGGAATATTTTCAGCCTATCTATTATCGTTTAGCGATTAAATGTCTAGAAGATTTGTTTCTAAGCCAACGAATATTGATCAACTATCAATTAACGTCTCTCGCCCGCGAAAAAATGGGACGTAAAAGTGATACAGAATGTTATCTATCGTGCCATTGTATAAATGTGTGACACGCGCAAAACGCGCAACGCAGTCCAACATACGTAGGGAAAAAGAAAAGAGCCGCCAGTTAAAATGATGGCGGTCGGATTGATAACCATTATTGATTGCGCGCGGTTTTCATGGACCCCGTTCTAAACGGTTCTCTGTTTTTCTTTTATCACCGTGATACGCGCGTACGCCTCCCAAGCTAAACCATCGCGCGTTCGATTGCACATTTAAAAGGAAGTAAAAAAGACTAAGTGTGGCTCCATACAAATTATTTTCCGGAGCGTAAATTAGTGGTTCAGAGCGATCCGTTCGAGTTTTACGATACAGATTACGGTGCGCGGATTATGTGGGTATATATTTCACGAAGCTGTCGTCTCGCTCCCGCAAATTATTTTTCGGTTTATATATTGATCCGTGAGGATAGAATTGTCCCACTCCCGTGAGAGTCGCAGTAATAATTTTCGCAGAAATCATGGAAGAAAAATATCGTTGCGCTGTTAAACCTCGCACGTCGCGCTCCGCGGTGCCTCGGCTTTAAAAGTTCTCACTGAGAAAACGGATCGTAACGCGAAACTTTCGAAATTCCGCCAATGTATTATAAACGTTTCACTCTTATTCTCATAAGTTTTTTCAGTTCCTTACTTTATCTATAATCGAAGCTCTTTTCTATTACGTTTCATTTTTCACGCTTGAAGTAAAATGTCTAGTAATATGTTGAGCCATGCTGTAATTTAATTTAAATTTTTTAAGACGGAAGATATCCAGTATTTGATTAATTGACACTAAATGCAACTATTAACTTGTACGAAAATTTAAACTTGACATTTTTCCATTTCTAATCAGATTTTGTTCTTTGTTAAAATTAATCTTGTATCATGTCCTTTGCAACACTTGTATTTCATGTGTAAAACGATTTTTCTCTTATTTTCAAACTTTTATTGTGGAGTCATGCTTTTGTATTTAAAGGAGAAAATAAAACTTACAACATGAAAATTTTCCCACTTAATTTCATAACGCGCGAATATCAAGTGTCCACAAACTGTGGATATTTTGAAAAGTATCGAAGTTATCGAAAGAAAGACGACAGAACGACAAGCTGAGTTAGCGGTGGCTGGTAGCTAGTGGCAATCGGACAGCACAAACCGGCGGATAACATACGACGTCGAAAAATTCGCGAAAAGTTATCCACTTCCTTATACTCTTATTTGCGCTCTATTCGGTCGTCGCACACGTCGTACGCGATATAATTTATGAATTTAATATTCGCGCTTCTCTTTCGCTGATTTCTGTTGCCAAGTAGCAGTTTCAACCGACATGTGCTGCGTTCCGTCTTTAAATTTAAAGAGTAAAATATTAAAAATTATATAAGAACCTCTAAAATTTCCAAAAGCTTTATGTAATTGATTAAAAAGAGCTCGTTAACTAACAAAACGAATACATCTTTTCGGTATTAAACTATTACGAACCGGCTTGCTCTTACGATCGTATCTGTGAGACAAATCACACAACAAAAGCTTTTGATTAGAGGAACCAGCTTTTTGCTCGCTCTTTGAAAAATTATTGTTGGTCAGCTTTCGTCCATTCCAGCCGATTACCGTTCTTCGCGCGACAGAATTTTGGTACTTTAGGGAGCTTAATCTTCCGTGACATGCTGACTTCGGCTCATTGGAAACTTACCTGGTGTCTCGAGGGTACGCTCGCATCTTTTGCCTCGCTAGACAAGCCTAGCGATAACAAGAGGGACGAGGGATACCATCGCCGCCATTGCCAACCCATTCTCCAGGGTGCCATTGTTCTGGGAAACCCTTCGAACCGATAAACCATCCGAGAACGGATTCGAGCCAGAAACTTTTCGCCGCTTTGCCAGAAAACGCGTGCAATTCTGCGAGATACCGTCAATTAACGTTTACAACGTCAGCGAATCGATACAATGTTATTATTAAAAGTTCCGAAAGCTCGATATTGCATTTTTAACATGCATCAACGCGTCCATAAAATTCCAGCGTCGGAGTCTGAGCGGGATCCTTCATACGCTACAAAAATGAATGAACGTTCCAATATGAAAATGTATAGAGTTAAGTAATGAAACGCGGCTCTGCGAAATATGCTGACCTCTGCGCGCCGTATTCCCGTACTCTTTGGGTTCTCCCACTCGACGCAAACTAAATTAAAACGTTTCCGTTGTCGCTTCCTACGGAGATGAAATGACAAACATACGCCAACGGCCGGCTGTGAGAACAAAATAACGTAAAATAGCTGTTATTTGACTTGCGTCTAGAGGCTCGCTGAGACCACGGTGTCGGTCCCTCTGTTCTGATTTTTATTGCTCGTACCGCCGTGCCGATAATGATAAATGTATGCTCCTGTGAGGCATCTCTCGATGCTTTAATTTCTCGGATGTCAGTTTCGCTTCTCTTATTTCATTCGACTGTTTGTTCTTTGAAACTGTTGCTCTTCCGTTCCTAGCGCATAAACATATAAATATGGAAATTGGTTCATAAGCACATGCATAAGGAAACGGATCAATCCAATGGATCATCTTATCCTGATTTATTCTATTAAAAAGTTTACTTTCCTTTTTTTTATTAAAGCCATCTCCTAAAAAATTATAACGTTTTATTTAACAGAGAAAACGTAATGCATATAGTAATATTGTATAATTAATCTTTCTTTGAAGGTGAGAAACACTTTTTAAAAACAACCCAAGGAAATACAAACTACAACGAGAACATTGTAATTCTACGCATTGTTCTGTTATCACAAAACATTTTTTTTCTAATTTTTCTTATACCTATAATTTGTAACAATTGCAAATCTTATCGAACACAATGCTCTTATTCATCGGAGAAATGCACTGCAACAAACATTTCTGAAGGAAGTACAAACAAGGACATTGCTATTAGTCGTATCGTTTCATTGTTAAAAAAACAATTATTTCTAATATCCGTAATTTCGAGAAAAATTGTATTCTTATTAAACATAATGCACCGAAGATCTTTGTTGCTTTATTTCTAGTAGCAAAAGTGCATCGTAATAAAAATACAACTCAAAATGTTTCCGTTCTACCTTCAATTTGGTCTTGTTTAAAAAAATAATAAATTAAATCACATTTTTACATTTTTTTACACGCAACATATAAAATTATGTAAGATAAACTTATTTAAATTGCTTGGTTACAATATTATACTCTTATTTTACAATTAGGTACAAATAAAATAAAAATAAAACAAAAATAACAAATAGAAAAAATTACATGACGGGTACGGTATTTTCCGTTCCTAAAAGTTTCATTGATAAGATAACAGTCTGTGCATTTGTAACGAGTGTTGTTATCAATAACAAGAATCGAACGATTTTAAACAAGACTGCTATTGTTTATTATCGCTGGTATAATGAAAGTATTCTAAGGAAGTATTTTCATATGTATTAAGTTGCAAACTTACGAAATACGTATCTAACCGTAGAGCTCAGTTATTTTATTATGTCCAACGGCAACTATTCGTTACGATGAAAATGAAGTATCTTCTATTTGCTATATTAATTCTGACGACCACAACTTTAAGCTTTGGTATTGATCTAGAAGATTTATATGATTGGAAATACGTTGATTTTCTCTGGGAAGATGAAATGCAGAAGGACTATATGGTAAAATCTGGCAAATACGACCCTCAGTCATGTGTTTTATACGACGTGGACAGGGCACCAGGTAGGCTGACATCATTTGAAAAATTAGCTAATCGATAGAGTTAAAATAAAACCCCTAAATAAAACTAAACAACACACGAGGAAACGCAAATGTGGATGCAAGGCAAAATGTGGGTAGCCCGACACTTGTAATTTTTTAAAATGTGAATTTATATTTCGCTTCTTTCTTAGCTAATTTAATTTCAATGTAATTTTATATTAAAATACAATTACATTTAGTTTATGTCAAAATGTGAAAATTTTTATACACAAGTAAACGCAATTTATTATCAATAATTAGAATTAATTAGAATTAGAGTTAAAACAGAAAATTTTCGGTGTTAAAAAAACACGTTGCCAGTTATGGCCGATTGTAGTTTAATTATTAGTCATGTACTGGCGTCAAATAAATCTTGATGCAATTTATTATATTTGATGTCGTTATGATTAACCATTCTACTAAACGTATTTTGATGTTGGTAAACGGATAAATTTTTTACAGTTGCAACAACATTGTAATGTATTTTCTATAAAACGTGCTTTAACGGCATATAGGTTTTTATAAACAACATTTTTGTAGATGGCAGAATATTCGTCACTTCAGTAAGGGAAGAGGGAGTACCAGCTAGTCTGATGACAGTATCTAAAAAACGTGGGCCAGGCGGACCACTTTTGGAACCATATCCAGATTGGTCATGGTATCGTGATAATGATTGTAGCGGCATTATAAGTGTATATCGGGTAGCCGTAAGTATATTTTGAAGCACTATATAGCTGTTGTAAATGATAAATATATACATAAGTTAATATTATTATGTATTACGCATATCTATGTTTGCACTAGATCAAATGTAATATGCTTTACGTTCTGGATTGTGGCAAAGTCGGGGAAAATGCAGTTTGTCCCCCCAAATTATTGATCTTCAATTTAAAGAGTAACATGCCCATTAAACGTATTATTATTCCACCTAATATCGCCGAAAACAAAAATGGCACTGGATTACTCGTGACGCCACTTGTTTATACTAAAGGATGCCATCCCTCAGACGATGTGACCGTTGGTATTTTTCTCAAACTTTATGTGATTACGTCGCAACAGTAGATTCCCTTTGTTCTACTCGTGTAAATGTCTAGTTAAGTCTAGTTAATAATAAGTAAATATTATACGTCTTGTCGTTTCAATCGAGGTGTAATTACTAGATCAATTAAATAATAGGATAACGTAAAAACACGTACATACATATACAGGTGTTTATGGCTGACATCGAAGGATACGGATTAGCGATATACAACAAAAATTCAGACGTCTTCTGTAGAATTGAATCAGATTACATGAAACCGACTAATCCCTATTTCACCATAGAAAACGAGAGTTTCTATCTAGAGGACGGTATTCTTGGCTTAACAAATATTCGTGATAGTAAGCAATCATTTTTTTAACATGAAAAAGATTATTTTGATTTTTATATAAATTTATTACATGGCTTGTTAAGACTTTTAAGTTTACGTAAGCTGATACTCGAGTTAATTTCCATTTATTTATTTTTCTTATCTGCAGTTTTATATACATTTGCGCTTGATTAACATAAACACCTTGAAAGTAATTATTGCCATAGTTTTTACAATTGTTAACATTTCTATTGCAAATATTTTAGAACTGTTCTATTCTCCCTTGGCGGGGAACGACATATACAAGATGAATATATACGATATACCAAAAGAATGTTTAGAACACAACGAAAGCCAAGTTGACAAATCAACTCAATTGGCGGGTACATTAAGTGGTCAAACAGCAGCGATAGCATCCGAACAATGCGCAATATTTTTCAGTGATATCCCTGAAACGTCCATTTTATGCCAAGATGCTACTAAAGAATTTAATTCTACCAATACGGTAAGATATCTAAAGACAATTTTACTTTGTATCTATTTGATGACAAATTATTACGAATATTCACTCCATTAATATTATTTTATTTCATAACAATTGTTAGTACAATCTTAATTTATAGAATATAAATTGTCAAATTTTAGGAACTTATTGTGCAAAATGCCGAGAAATTGCAGTTTGCAAGTGGAATGAAAGTTACAAATCGTGGGGAGAAGCTGATGATTTTAACAAATAGATTTCAGCGTGTTTTCGACGATACATTAAATCTAAACGAGACAAACTTCCGGATTCTCGCCGTGGTTATAGATCAAATACGGCAGGAGACAAATTGTTTTGCTTCTTGCGAAAACGATCATAAACCTGGTAATCATGGACACGGGCATCATGGGCACTGGCATCATGGACATGGGCATCGTGGCCATGGGCATCCTAGACATGGGTCTGGTAAACCTTGGTATGGTAAACCTTGGTATGGTAAACCTTGGTACGGTAAACCTTGGTATGGAAAACCTGGACATAGCTTTGATAAACATTATAAATATGATAAACACGATTAATATGGTAAGAGATATTTTTAAAAGATTTTTTTCTTAAAAATATATATATATATAATATATTTTAGGAATATGAGGACATGTTCAAACTTGTATGCAATGAATAAAAGTAAAAAAAATTGTAAAATGCAAACGTTTTAATATGATCGGGATACGTCAAACCTCGGTTACCATTCTCCTGTTCCGATTTTTATTGCTCGTACACCCGTGCCAATAATGATAAATGTATGCACATGTGAGACATCTGCCGTTGTTTGCGGTGCTTTAATTTCTCGGATGTCAGCGTCTCTTCCTCAATTTTATTCCTGGTTTTCAGCTACGGAATTATAAACGCGAATTCAATTTTTGTTTGCAATATAATTTTGTTATTAAATATCCGTTGACTTGGAAATTCCCTTCTTCATAAATTGAAAAAGAGAATTTCAGTTTACTCTAGTTAATTTAATAAGCGGCACGGCTACGATCTATCAAGAATAGTCTCTTGATAGACAGTAGGGTGACAAAGTAAGAATAATAAAGCATCTGTCGCTCTTCTATATTGTTATTGATTAGTACAACGAACAGAGCGAATGGAAATTAAAATCCACTTATCGAAATGGATGTCCTTCATGTTATAGTCATGTTTTATAATAGTAACTCCACTTATCGACTAATCAATATACATCACATAATTCTATATGTGTGTTTAAGTTTTAATACATTTTTTTAAGGAACAATTTGACAATATTAAAGAAAAATTAGTAACATGTTTGTTTCTATTATAGAATTGTAGTCAAGCTGTAATTGTATTATATGTATATAAAAGTTTTTATATAAAAATGAATAAGTCATCACAGATTTTATTTTTTATACGAAATTTCTCACGGCGAAGAGAAAAAAATCGATGTATTTCACTTATGTAGATCTCCATCAGACGCACACGCTAAAAACGGTTTTCCATTTTTGTTCAATTAGATGAGAATAATCTCATCAGAGTCATTCGTCGGATTGAAAGAGGATCATCCAAGCTTGAGCCATGTGGCATTTCGCGGTGTTTCAGAGGAATGAGTCGTGTGAAAAATGTGAATTCCGACAGGCGTGTGTGCAAAATATCTGCAAGAAAAGAGCAATCAATCCGGCTCAGAAAACGCGAGACAAAAGTGAAGAGCGAAAAAGGACACGATAAAACGTTGAAAGGATGAATAAACGACAGGTGCTTGTGTCGCGCAGTTCGTGAGCGACCACAATCACCAGTGAACAGTGGCAACAGTAAATCGTTTTAACTACCCCAGAGTCATTAAATATTGAGCTGGACACAAAATTAGTGGAAAAAGTTATGATGACTGTCGCTTTTGACTTATTTGTCGTTCGATAATCAGTGTAATACGATTTTTATATCAAAATGTCTCAAAGAATGCTGCGTTTAATTTATAAAGATAGATTGCTTAACGATTCATTATAATAAATTTAATACGGTGTATCACAAATGTGTCTAAACAGTTTAAATCTTTTAATTGAACAGTTGCAAAAATACTTATGTATGGTACATATCAATGTAACAAATATTATTGAAGTAAGAAAACTTCTTACAAATTCTCAGTATTGTCTCGCTTTGCAATATTTTTCCGAATTGTTCTTTCGTTTAGTATTGGTCTTCTACTTTGTATAACAATTACTGTAGACACTGGAGTGAACCGAGTAGAGGACTCAATGACTTTACAGTGGGATATAGTCCATCTTGATTCACTCTTAATGCCATTTTGCTTGGGAGAAATAGGAAATCCAATTTTATCCTTAACCCCGTTAGTCCAAGGCAGCGTTTGCATCGGTCTTAATAGAAGTGGGGGCTATCGCGAACGCGGTTTGCATTGCGCCTTTCGTGACGGCATAGCTCGAGGATAAACCGAGCGCGAATGTAAACCTGGATTCGTTTGAAGTCCGCGAATACTGGCGTGGCGAATTAACATTAACGTCCAATTCGCTGAAGAGATCCGTTGGCATTTTCGCCGTCGCATTTACGCGGTTGCGTCCGTACTTCCGTAGTCGACTGACAAGAAACATTGCGAAATGAAATGAGTAACAAGGTGAAATTTTATCGCAACGACAATGACGGTAGCTTCGCAATGCAAAAACTATGCGGATATTGGCAATAACAGGACGTAATAAACGTGCAAAATGAACAATGCACTTTTTCCAAAATGTCGTCTCGCAATCTAGAATTTTATCGGAATCCTATCATCTCCTACGTTCAACTTGTATTATATAATTTTAATTTCATTTATTTTATGATGTAACGCTGTAGTCGGTGATGTGTGTTATTTTCTGCCTCTCTTTTTCTCATAATAAAGATTATTTACCACTATTAAAATTGGGCCACATGTAATGTGAACCGCAATTAAATAAATTTTTAAGCATAATTCCATTAAACTTCAATAATACTTATAATATTCAAAAAGGCGAATTATATTATTATAAAAACTTGATACGAAATTTCATTGTTGATGAATAGGCATAAAATGTGTCACGCTATTCGCATATACTTTTTCATAATTAATAATAAAACTAATAGACAAAAGTTATACAGTTTAGGTCCGATTACTCCAATTAGTTCAACATTTTTTATTTCACTTACGGGGATTGACCTGTGTTATAAGACTGGCATGTAATTGGCGCACAGGATAAGATGGAAAGAATACGGTATATGGATTCACTTGTTCATTTAATTTAACTGGCTACTTACACCTATGCCCGGTCCTAAACGGCCCCTTTAAATTTCTAATTGATTTTATATCTTAAAGGACGTACCTAAGTTAAAATTGTAGTATTTATTATGTAACTTTGTACTAACGCGTCATTTCTCAAGGACTCACCGATAAGATAACACATTGCTCATTAGACCAACAATTATATTATCAATAATGCTGGATAAAATAGCTGTAAATAACGTCCGCTGGTCTTAACTATCGGTACAATGAAGATTAGCCCTGTTCCTACTTATATACCTACAGTAAGTTCTTATATAAACTTGAGTGAACAATGTACTAGCTATTGCCGTATACAGTCTCGTGTGATATATATTGCTGAAACTCACTTATTTTACTGTGCATACTGGCGAACACATTTGTTACACGGAAAATGAGGCACGCATTATTTCTTGTATTAATTCTAACGATTACAAGCATAAGCTTCGGTGTTGATCTAAATGTGGATTATACATGGAAGTACATTGATTTTACATGGTCTAGCAACCGCCAGAAGCAAATAGCAATAGACTCAAAAAATTATAGTGTCAACGCGTGCATTCCATTTGATGTAGATAAGGCACCAGGTAAGCTAATACTATTCAAAGAAATGACAATAATTTTATAGAAAACATTTTTATATACAATATATAAAATCTTATTGATATATTGTAATATTTATTTCAACGTCATTGAGAGCTACGATTAATTACATGTCGCTAATGAAACAGATATTATTGTGTAGCAACACAATTATAATATGTATATTTAAAATAAATACATATCTAACACCGCGCAACCCTATATTGTAGATGGTAGAATATTTGTGACTCTGGTAAGAGATGCGGGAGTACCAACTAGTCTGACGACAATAAGTAATAAACCAGGAGAAGGTGGTCCACTTTTGTCTCCATATCCAGACTGGTCATGGTATCGCGATTTTAATTGTAGCGCAGAACGCATTATAAGTGTATATCGGGTGTCCGTAAGTGGTACTTCATTTAGCTGTTACAAATAAATATTATTGTGTATTATGCATACATTTTTTGCGTTTAAAGATTAAATGCAATTTTCTTTTCGCTCTGGATTGTGGCAAATTCGGAGAACGCGCATATTGTCCTCCCCGACTACTCATCTTCGATTTAACTACTGATCGGCTCGTTAAAATTGTTCCCATTCCACTTAACATCGCCGAAAACAAAGATGGCATTGGATTACTCGTGACATCACTTGTTTATACTCCAAACTGCAAGTGCATTATAAGCAATCCGACCGTTAGTATTTTTTTCTCAAATTTTACGCAACAGTACATACCCCTTGTTCTGTACTCGTGTAAATGTCTGGTTAACATGTAATATCTTGTTATTTCATCTAAATGCAATTATTCTATTGATATATGTATACAGGTGTTTATGGCCGACATTCAAGGTTGGGGTTTGGTAAAATACGAAAATGAAAAATTTTGCAGAATCGAATCTACTTCCATGAAACCGACTAATCCCAATTTCACTATAAATGGTCAGAGTTTTTATTTGGAGGACGGTATTCTTGGCTTAGCAAATTATAATACAGGCAAGCACTTATTTTTGTATGAGAAAAATTATTTTGACCAATGTAAGAGCTCATTCCATTATACATGGTGTGATACAAATTTAAAGGAATAAAGGACTAAGAGCCGTGACAGGATGCTAGTGTCCAAATATTTCATATTTTAAACTTATTGCAAAAAAATATTACTTCAGCAAGAATTTGATTTTTTATTCTTTTGTTATTTATAGTTCTGTATATTTACGCTTAACATTACAACTTTGCGAGTAATTAATGCCATACAGTGGTTGTTGATGTTCCCATTGCAATTTTTTTAGATTTGTTCTATTCTCTCTTGGGGGGAGATGGAATATATAAAATGGATATGTGTAAGCTAAAAGACTGTTCACAACTTGGCGCAGACAAAGCTGATAAGCTAACTAAATTGGTGGGTAGACCTAGCCAAACAGGACCGATAGCATCTGAGCAATGCGCAATATTTTTTAGTAATGTCTCAGGAACATCCATTTCCTGCAAAGATGCTAAATCTGCTCCTACCGACATTGTAAGATATCTAAATATAATTTTTTGGTTTATAATAATACAGCTTCATTATACATAACAAATTTATTCGAATATTCATACTCTACTAACCTTATTTTGTTTCTTGGTAATAATGGTTAGATCAATCTTGATATTTATAAAATAACATTTTTATTTTTAGGAACTTATCGCAAAAGATTCCAAAAAATTGCAATTTACAAGTGGAATGAAAGTTATAACAAATCAAATAGAAAATGGAGAATCACAAAAGGAGCTGATAATTTTAACAAACAGACTTCAGCGAGCTATGACTAATACGTTAGACCCAAGCGAGATAAACTTTCGGATTATCACCATGGAAATGGAACAAATATGGAAGCAGACGAATTGTTTTGCTTCCTGCAAAGACCCGTGCTATACATCTGAACATTATACATCTTGGTATGATACACTTTGGGATTGGTTCGGGTAGACGTCAACCATCAAACTGCTTTGATAAACATTGTGAAAATAAATAAAATAAACATGATAAGTACGGTAAAAATTAAAAACCTGATAAATATGATGATGAATATACACATGATGGATGTTGGTAAGAAATAACTCTAATAAGTTTTTCTTAAAAAGAAGAAGAAAGCTATATAAAATATACATATATAAAACGTATACCAAGACTAAGAAGATGTATGCAATAAATTTAAAAGTATAAAAATACATGAGTTTTAATTTGATCCGGATACAGCAAACTTCGAACTTTAGTTCGTTTCACGTAACTTACAATTAGTGTTTATAAAATAGTAATGTCATTTGGTAAGCTGCAGATATTATGTAAAATTATTAATTGATAAATTAAAAGAATTGTGAATTATTTGACACCGTATTAACCTCGCATTATTTTTTTAATTAATTAACAATTAATGTATTTTGTTTTTAAGTTTACATTTTGTTGGTTATCAGAATAAATATTTCTTATGTAAGTACTTCCCAGCACAGAAAGGTTTCAGCAACATTGCAGCAATAATTAATCGCAAGATTGCAACATTGTCTAAACGCTGTGAAATATTGCTGCAACACTGCTGCAATCTTGCAGTAACGGTAAAATGTCCGCCTTCAGAAATATTACAATGTAATATTACAGCAACATAGCAATATAATATACCTATATACAATGTATTAATACTTTTTGTATAATTATATTATATTAATAAATAAAGAAAAAAATTCCCTTTCTAAAAGAGAGATGTTAATAGCGCAAATGTCGTTAATATCGAACAGTTGAGGCCTCTTTTCCGCGATGGCGATTGGTTTGTCGAAGCGCGGTGTGCTTTACTTCTCTTTTAGATTCATAGTAAATGAAGATTTGCGATTTAGAAATATACATTTGTATACGCCAACTATTGAGATAAAATCTCTAATCTTAGTAATTAGAATTTAAGTAACAATGATTTTTGTTTCGAAACATTTTCTCGATACAACAGAATTAATCGTTACTTTAATCAATACTAATAAGTCCGCAAAATGATACGTAAAACGTAGTAACAGTCACGGAACAAAAAAAGGACGAATTCTCAACGTTCGTAGTTGTTTTTCTCTCGGCGCGGTGACGTACGAAGTTTTTGCGTGCCGGCGTGTACCTGAAGGTCGCCCCGCTCTCACTCGCTCGCCGAACGTCGTGCTGGCAGGCAGCAGCGAGAGTCGCTCCGTGTGTCGTGTTATTTTCGCGTTATCGGTTTCCAAGACTCGATCGCGATGAATATAGGGATAAATCGCTATTGATTTGTACACTTTTATCAGTAACAAGTAACGTTCCTCGATTAATTATTGAGTTTCTACAACTTGTAATGAGAAACGAATTGCATGTTGAGGCGACGGCTCTTTATCAACGTATACGTAGATATTTCACGAGACTAACTCATCTAAAATATTAATGCAAACCGTGGTACTTTGTCGCGGTTACATCTCGTTTACGCACCGCGCTTTTAATTATCTATTTGTGTAATCGGTTCCATTTTCGGGAAAAGAGAGAAATTTGTACGACTTCGGCGTTCGCGCTGTAATTCGCTCTGCCGTTCTTCGCAACTCGAACGGGCAGGAAGTAAAGAAATATCGCCAATTCAAAAGTGATTTATCCATTCTTCTGAAGTTGTTAATTTGAGTAATTTGTGTAATAGAAAGTTACGCGATATTTGTTAATAATATTTCGTGCGTTTTGCGGTATCTCACATCGCGTACGGGAGTGCCGAAATTTCGCGCGATCGATGATTTTCGCGAGTGAGTGTTGTGCAACAAAGAAATCTGAAGGAGGAGCAGCGGAGAAGTTGGTGAGGTGAGTGTCTTACATTTTTATGTTATTTGCTACTTGTGCAAAATAAAGCATCTATTCTGTGTTTTTATTTTATTTATTCAAATGATTAGGACGAGGTTTCGAATAAGTGTTAAAGACAGATCCATACGTATAACATTTTGTGAGTTTATATTTAAAAGGAAGACTTTTAGTATTCTATATAATTATTTTAATAAATACCTGATTTTAAAAATATAAAGTATATTTAATACAATCATTTTGATTTTACATAATTAGTCCATAATAATCACATACATAATTGTGTTTTTACAGTTTAACATATGCAGTTGACGGTGCAACTCTGCTGTTGCGAATCGTATCAGTGATTACTTTTTATTTTCAATTAACGTTGCGCATACAATTACTTCTTTGCATGTATAAAAATTCTTAAAAACATACAAAGCTCGACCACAAGCTACGCGCGCGATGGTTCATCACTCCCGGTATCGTATCTACGCGAAACTCGCGCTAGAAAATGCTAAAAGCACCGAGAACGGCGCGCGCGACAAGCCGTGACTACCAAGTTTTAAATTCGATGCGCGACGTGTATTCGAATTGAAGCAAATTCATGAAAACAAAACGTCTATCGTCCGTAATTATCGCGAAATAATAATCATTACTTTACAGCGTCGTATTTCCGCGAGCGTTAGTTTGAACGTCTTTTGCCGCGCTCCTGGTACGTTACGCGCCTGCGCGTCGCATCACTCCGGGCCCCGGCTACCCTTGCGCCGCCATATTGGCTGCTACTTTCTCGACGCCGGTCGCTCGCTCCGCACTTCCTCCGTCTTCCACGTGCAAGCTGCGCACAGATACGGTATCAAGAGTGACGAATCGTCGCGGACGAGCAGTGTTAACACGTGAGTGACAGTGTGGCGCGTAGAAATAATCATGTTCGCGAGATAATTCGCGCGACGTTGCGTCGCGACAGGCTGTACTTTCGCGCGCGCGTTCCGCGTTACTCGTTTTCCTGCGTTTCTCGATTCACCGTCAGTACTGAGAATTTGCCATTCACGCCGCGTGCACTGTCGATTTTACATGGCAGTGCGTATCGGGACGCAGCCCGCGCGACGTCGGGATTGCCGAGCAAAGCGAGTCGAGCGAGCGTCACTGACGCGCGTGGCTCGAGAAAACGAGGTGTCGGCGAAAAAGACAGCGTCGGTGGAGCGACTCGGTGAGCGCATTCTTTGAATTGTCGTCATGTCCGTTTGCGCGCGCTTGCGTTCGTACCTTCGCGAATATCGTCGCAAATATGGCGAATGTCTCTTGCCGCGTTCTCGGTACGAAGCGCGACGTCACGTGACGTCATTTCGGCGAGGGTCGGACGCCTCCGTGCTCTCGGTGTCTTCCAAGCGCGAGTCTCGCGTGAATACGACGGTATCGACAGCGAAGGACCGTCGCGGACGAGGGTCTTAACGCACGAGTGTGGTGCGTAGAAGTAATCGCGTTGAAATGCTACGCGGAAAGAATTGTTTCGTAAAATTTATCCTGAAAATTATGTAATCGTTGGACAACATGACATTTCGAAGAAGTTTATGAGAGTTTTCGAAATTTTACCGTACATTTTATACTAGTAATTATATTTATTGTTAGTATAGAGGAAAGTCCCCTATTATGAGATAGTCTCCTAATACGAAGTAGCGGGATTTCTGCTGAATTAATAGGCAGCGTCTGTTGGTTCCGTCATGAATTTTTTACCTTTGGAGAAATCTGTTTAGTTGAAAATGGATTGGTGGCTCGTGTAATCGTTGCAAAGAAAGATTTGCGATTGAATTTGAAGTTGAAAGCCTACTCTCTCACATTAGAATCCTATCTCATAATATAAGACTTTCCTCGACATTTTACTGGTAGAATGTATGGTGAAATTTCATAAGACTCTCGTAAAGTTCATCAAAATACCATGTTGTCTCACGATTACATGATTTTCAGAGTAAATTTTAAGAGGAAACTCTCTCCGTGTAGACTCTTGGCGCGACATCGGCTACCTGTTACTTCGCGACAGATGAAACACTCGCGCGTGTTCCGCGGTACTCGCGTTCCCTAGTAGTACATCAGTACATTAGCTAAACAGTGGCCCAATATCGGTTATATTAGAAATGCATTGGCCAATATTGTCCAACGTAAAGCCAACATTGGCCATGGAATAAATGTGAATATTGCACAATAATAATTATATAATATTAAATTTACATTGAAAGTGCATTGGTCAATGTTTAACAAGAAGAATATTGGCCTAACATTGATATAATATTGCTGAATAGACATATTGGCTAAATAAGGGAAGGCGTCCATCTTGCAATATTGGACCAATATTGAGAATACTACACGGAGAGAATGTTCTCTGAAAATGTATCCTGAAAATCTCGAGATCGTAGGACAACGTGGCATTTTGGAGAACTTTATGAGAGTTTTTTTGTAATTTTACTATACCTTTTATTAATTAAATGTATACTAAGTATAATTAACAGTAAAATGTATAGTAAAATTTCAAAAAACTCTCATAAAATTCTCCGACATGCCGTGTTGTCCCACGATTACGTGATTTTCAGGATAAATTTTATAAGAAAATTCTCTCCGTGTAGATTTACATTATTTCCCAATATCGCGCCAATGTATTGTGCTACTGGGGCTATGTTTTACTCGCAAAATGTTGGAAGTGCCGAATAAAGGATCGCTTATTATTAATACAGGTGGCTCGAGGAGGTGAGACGACAGCGGGAGCTTTCTCGGCGAAAAGGCGGCATCGACGCGAAAACTCGGAGAGTGTACTGTTTGATTGGACAAATAATAGTATATTGTGATACATGTGCGGGAAATTGGCTATTGGCCACGAGTAGAGTCCCTGTAGTAAGAGTCTGGCAAGGGTTGACGCAAAATGGCGTCTGGTCTGTTCGTTATCGCTGCATTACTGCACTAGTGCAGTTAGTTCATTGCACTAGTGCAGTAATGCAGCGATAATGAACAGACCAAAGGTAACCAATAATAATAATAATAATAATAATAATAATAATAATCCCGCGTTCAGAGTACAGATTCGGGACACCTTATTGGTTCCGCCATTTTGCGTCAAACCAATCAAACTGAGAATATTTCTTGCCAGACTCTTACTACAGGGACTCTAGCCGAAGGCTCGTGCGCCCACCCGCTACTCGTGGCCAATAGTCAATCTCCCGCACATGTATCACATACTATTTTATATTATAAGTGCACGGAAAAGTACCTCTTTTTTGACAGTTACGTGCAAAAACTTTGAGGCTAACCTGTCATCTGTCGAAGACGGCCGGCGTGTGGAAGAGAGATCGGCAATTGTGCTGGGAGATAAACAAAAACAGCGCTAAAGTGTGCGGTAATAATTTTACCGCACGGCTTTTTCCGCACAGTTGACGCCATATTGCGTGCAAACTGTATTGTGTCGGCAAATGTCTATTTTGGGCACGAAAAACTGTCAAAAAAGAGGCACTTTTCCGTGCACGTGTGATATAAAAATTGTTTCGCGTGGAAACACGACGTTGTTGATAAGTTACCAAATATTTCGTAAATGCAACATTTCTGTTGCCTCTAATGGCGTCGGCTAAACCGCACGAGCGGACGTTACTGTTTGCATAGATGCACGACGTCGTGGCACGTTGTCGTCGTTGACATGAATTCAAATTCGTATGTTGCCACGCTGGAAATCCTTTAAATGTGTACGTACTCTGCGCAGATCGTGTAACGCGTTGCTCGTTAAATTATCACTTATACTTAAAGCTGTTTTCTCGTTCTAAGTAAATACACGGTAAGAAATCGTGTATTAAAATGTTAAAATTTATTTCAATGTAAAATTAACATTAAACAGATATGTTATTATTTTCGTAACATTTTCATGTTTTATATTTATGTTAACATAATCACTTGACACTTTATTTATGTCATTTAAAAATGGAATATTATTTTGAGTTCTTTTGACACAACTGTTCCACCAAATCAACTAAAACGTGTAATATCGACATTTCTTCAAAATTATTTTAACTATTCTTTAATTCTTTAATTTGAAACTATTCGTACAGTTTACTTATCCTGTCGATTTTTTTTACATCATACCTAAGATTAAAAGGACATTAACATAAATGTGGAGTATAGTGTTAATAAATTAACATTTATAATTTGTCAAAAAGGAACACACGCGATAAATATTATTTTAACTTAAAATTTAGAGTGAACTTTTACGGATTATATGTATAAAAAATGTTAACATTAACATTTTATTTTTTATTGTGTAATATTTGCATACTGTTTTTAACGTGCCATATAAAAATATTCATGCATAATACGAGTATGATTGAAACATAATTTAAATATATTGAAACGATTCACTTTTTTAATGAGGTACATGTACACAGAATTTGGAATAATAATAATAAATATGTACCTTTTAATCATTTATATTTCGCAATACATTAGTTTCTCGATACTTTGAAGAAAAATCGACATTGCATTGACCAAAATCTCATAGCTGAGGGAAAGTTTCTAGACATACTTCTATATATCAGTATCAGATTGTTTATCGGAGAAAGGGAGGCGAGAGAGAGAGAGGAAAAGAAGGGGGTGGGGGGAGAGAACTAAATCCCATTTTCGGAAGTTAAGCTCGCAACACTCAGCGGCCTCACCCGATAAACTTATCCTGCGTCCTAGGATTTGGAATTCTTCTCGTGAAAATTCGTTTTGAGAAGGAAAGAAAAGGGCGAGCGAGACTGCGAGGGAGGTAGCGGGAGAGTTTCTGGCAACTTAGTGAAACAATAGCGCGGTTTCCACAGCAGAAACGGAAATCGTTTGCACTTTCCCGCTCCGACCGCTATAGTTCACGTCGTTTGCGAGTGGTTCGTCAGGGAGGGGGATAATTTAGATAACAGACCGCGTTTCCCACGCGATCTTCTCGGATAATTAATCAAAAAATGTTGAACCGGAAAGCACGCACGCTCGCGAAGACAGATGACGAATTCGGAACTGTCCGAGGATAAGCCGAGATACAACCTAATTTAAAGAATCGTGGTTACATCAGTTTTTCATCTCGCTTTAATTAATTAAAAGAGCTATTTTACTTTTTCCTAGACATGAATGTATTTTTTCGGTATGTTTGTTGCGAGACTGAATACCTGGTCCCATCAATGGCGTAATGAGAGTGGCTTTTAATTAAATATATAAAGCGTCGTAAATTTATTTTGATGCGGGAGCACCTCAAAAGTTTATAAAAGGAAAGTGGCGAAACGAAACTTCGTATATTAATTGTATTATAATTATAGCAACGACAGAATTTCGCTCGTCCACAGATTGGCTTTTATATTCAATTAGAAATCTTTTTAATGAAAGTTAATCATATAGACGGTACAAATATTGAAATTTCGCTAATTCAGAAAATATTAAAATTGTAAAAAGCCTATGCTTAAATTATGGTATTTAAGTAAAATTAAAATAGCAAGGGTTAAAGTAATTAATTTATGTGTTTATTCTCAAATAGCCATGACGATATTAGTTTTCGTAAATATGCAAATAAGCCGCGCACACTGTTTTAAATAAATAAAATATGTAATTCTCTCTAATGATAATTCCCTCAACCGTGACAACAAATTGGCTAATAAAGAAGAATTTAAGGAGAGAGAAACTGCTCGTGAGTGTAGAGCTCGAAGTGCAGGGACGCGAAAGCATTTTACCAATGCGGCGAAACGAAATCGAAAGCAAAGCAAGTATTTTGTTACCGTTGAAACGAAATAACGAAACCAATCGAAGTGCATGGGGGAATCATTAGTCCTGGAGACGTTCGACCGAGCAAGTTTTGCAGTCCTCGCAAGGGTCTGCGCTGTTTCTTTCTGAGTTTCAATCCGACGACGCGAATTCAGGTCGATGAAAGACGAAGGAAAGCAGTTCGGGCACTCGATTTTCCGGACTGTCGGAGAACTTCGTTAGTCTTGGCTGGAAAACCCCGAAAGAGGGTCGTTACCTTATCGCGACGTATAAAATATTTTCGTCTGTGGTAGACGCAACGTACTCGCTCGGGAAGCGAGCGCTGTCTTTTCAAGTTTAATGTCGCGTTGTGCACGAAGGTGGCAAATTATAGTATAATGTTCTAGCGTTAACAGCTCGTCTAATACGTGTGATCGTTTGGTTAACGTTATCACATAGTGTAAGATGACCAAATTCAGATCAGATACCAAATGCTGATTAAAATTTTGATGAGACGCTAATCAGCGACAATTTTAAGTAATTTACTTAACGTCAAGCATTTTTGACGCCAGTACATGACATAACAAGCTTAATTGTAAGCTTAATTAATTCACTTAAATTTTGCTCTTTTATATATTTACAACTTTATGCTGTATTGTCGATAACATAAAAGGCATCGATGTGTTTTTATATCGTTTATTAGCGACTCATCGAATTGTTGATCCGCATTTGGTATCTGTTTCGAATTTGGTCACCTTATCCTATTGATTTCGTCATAAATTATAATAAGTAAAAGAGTATCATAGATTGTAATAAAAAACGAAATCGTATTAAAGTTTTTAAAAACTTTTCTCAATATCAATCACGCTCTTAAACTTTAGTACTAATACTACATATAAAAAGTACACGTACTGCAATAAATTTTGTAACTTTAAAGAGTTGAAAGAACACAAAAATCAAATGTAACTCGGTATAATTTTACAACGTTTCCTCGATAAACAGGGATTTTTATATTATTTTTATATTGTTTGGAAAAAAATTGCACTTAAGACAGTTTCTCTTCTTTTGGCGTTGTGCAGGGTAAAAATATCAGCGAGAATAAAAAGTATTAGTCCAATTGGAGAACAAATATCGCGTTTCAATTGCTACCAATTGATCGTTCTGGAAAACGAACGTACGAGCAAACGCAACGCTATATCCGGTCCGCGTAGGATGCAACAAACAAGTATTGCATCCCGTGTCCGACATGTTTCGCCAGTGAATTTATGCTCCATTCTCCTATTTCTCCTGGTCGTTTAATACGCCACTCTTGGTTTCCATTGTTTCAATCAGCATGATACCCCGCCATTTCGTTCGCTCGGAAATGAAATTACTTGAAGATAAACATCATCGTTAATAACCATGCAGAATTACCAACATTAATACAAGGAAACTTTTGGAATGCTATTTATTATTTGTATAGAATATTATCTTAACAACTGTATAGTCTGTATATGATTTAATCTCCCTTAGTTTAGTCTTTCGTATCCATTGATATTCAATTTGATAAGAAGCAGTGCCTAAAAATGTATTGCTTTTGTTTAAATTGTTTTAATGTGATTAAAAAATTAGCAAAATATATGTTTCTTATAATTAATTCGAAATAACTATAATTATACAAGTATAAATGTGTTAATATTAGTATAAGTCAAATGATTCAATAATCTTCGACATTTTATGCAAATAGTTTAAACAACGGTGTAAATTTTATTATTCAAAAATATAATTTTAATGATAAAAACATACTATAAACAAAAATCAACCAAAAAAGTGAAAGAAATTGATTTCTTTTTCTAATAACATTGTCGCTAGAATCAGATATAAAAGTTAACATAATTAATAAAATTTGCGTGTGGGCATATCAATTTTTAACATAAATTAAGAACAACGCTGTATAAAATTAGATCGAAAAGAGAAAAGTTTGAGCTAATTTCGAGATCCAGAATATTACGATAATTTTCTCGTAGCAAAAAGAACATGGTGAAAAAGCTCATTAAGATTGTCTCGTGATGTGCAGGTAAAATTGATACTTTTTGCTCTAATTATACGTTTTGCAAGGGATATCGTAAAACGACTAATAAACTCTAATTAGGACTGGAACAAGCTTCTCTCTTCTGTCTTCTAAGACTTCATTTCGTCCACGATCTAACAAAAAGTATTTCGCGCGCGCAGCTAAAAAACGAGCGGGTGCATTAAATAAAATGTAGTACAATTTAAAATTTAATAAGTGAGTCAAGTTTCTAGAATGTGAAATTTTAGGGAGTAATATCGCGAAAACTGTTGATTGAAGTAGCGCGCCTTTGCACGACGTCGTCGGTAAAAGGTCCGATGTGACTTCCATATCTTGAGCAAGAAGTAGTGTGATGGAAAAAAAGATCCGCCGTACTCGTCTCACGGAATCTTCGAAGGCAAGGCGAGAGTTTCACGTGAAGCATCTCTTTGCCATGTCATTTCTTTGTGAGGAGTGAGCAGGGGAAGGAGTAAGGTGTAAGGAAAACGTCTTGCTCGACATAGCTCTTGCGTTTGCGCGCGTGCACACGTACATGTACACGTGTCCCTTCCACCAATGCACGTAGATCTCATTGTCAGTACTAAAGAAATCTTAGGCACGATATTATCTCTTGCATCTCGTGCATTTTACGTTTAACCCCGTGCGAGACTGTTAAAAGCTCGATACGTGTCGAGTATCACGTAGAGATTAACATAATGTTCAGAGTGCTCGGCGAAATTTGAATGCTCGTTGTAGCGTAAGCAATCCCACCGATGGAGCAATCCATCAAATTTCCCCAGAGTCGGAATCAATCGCGCGATAGCGACGTTCTTCCGAGATACTTTAAAAAGAGCGCGAGGACTTTTCGCATTGGGGGTACCGAATCATTATTTTGCCCATCTGCTCGATCGCGACATCAAGAGTGCAACCGAAGATAGGCCCTTTTGTTTTCTACTTTCTTTGTCAGGATCGCTTCCTTTTGCGGTCGCGCCTCGCCGCCCGCTCTGCAATCCAGCCGTTCCTCGGAAACCTTTCCACCTTACGATTCCACCCCATCATTATCAGAGTTCCGCCCGCGGTGCCATCCGTGACTCGCGCTCTCTGTCTCTCTCTCTCTCTCTGTGCTAGGGTGAATACATTTTATAGCAGGCAAAAAATCTTAATTACCGCGCCGCATATTACGCAGAGTCGTTAGAATCGAATGCGAGGAGATTCGCTTGAAGGTGCTTTGCATCACAATGGGAATAGTTTAGCGCAGGAACCGTATCCGCGTCTCTCTCCCGTACGTTATAGTTTATATCAGCGTGCCGGTAATAACGGCACTTTCGTGAAAGCACCAATACCATGTAATAATAAAATGTAATACTAAAACCAAAATTGGACATTGTAAGACGAAAGCGTTGAAATATGAAATAAAGTATGAAAATAATATTGAGAAAAGTTTCTGAATGGTAAAAAGTCAAATTAACACGTATCATTTCCTTGCTTAATTACGCGGAACGGTAACTTTTCTATTTTAATAAACGTAGAATATTGATTTTTTTTATGTCAATACACGTGGAAAAATGAAATTGTACGGTGATTTAATGTACGATGGTCTAACATTAATTTCGTTCGAGCTGATTTAAAATTAATTTTTCATTAGCGAAGTTTGTTTACGCGAAGCTTGTCATCACAAGAACCAAAACATGATAATAAAGGAATAATTCGTGAGATCGTACTTATCCTCGTTGGCAGGCCCTGTCCCAATCGCGATTGGATTTCAATCTATGCATATTAGACCCTAATTGCGATTGTAATTTCCGTGGAAAAGTCTCAATTCAGGAGGCGAATCCTCATCGTCGCCGGGAGAAACGCGACTCTGAATAAAAAGTACGCATAAATCTTCGGCCCTCGGCGAAGCGATTCGACAGCCAATTACGTTACCAATGTTGAGGTTTTTTTGCGACTTGTACTTTGCCAATGGAAACGTTCCAGCGGCGTTCCCCGAAGGAAATTTACAGGTCACCTAATATCGCACCCGGAAAAGATTCTAGCGCGCGCGTTGCCATGTCGTCGATCATATCGGCAAACAGCGTCGCCGGCGATAAATTAATTGATTAATTAAATGAGGCGCCGAAATCGCGGATCAGATATTTCGACGGTGGAATATTTAATCGAGATCAGATCTATATATTTTCGGTATAAAAAGCTTAATTACGTAGCTCATCTCATATCGTATTTATTCACATCTAACAAACTTACCGTATTAAGCAGAATATTAAATTTAAATTGAATGAACAATTACATCATCCATGGAATGCCTCACGCGCGTGATGTTTGCCGCCAGTATGGAGGTCATAAAGGAAATCGATCTCGATGAAACCAAATGCATAGTATTATGAATTCACAAAATAATGTAGATTAAATTAATAACAATACTACATTAGGAAGCATTCACATATTTTAAAATTATTGATTGTTATGCAATGAGTTTTGCCATTACATTGTTGCAAATAACGCAGCAATTGAGATTTTTTAAAAATAAAAAACATTCCGGATGTATCCTTTTGTAAACGTCAAAGTTTTTGTTTAAAATAAAGTTAATTAATGCTAAAGATAATTTTATATAACTTGGCTAATATAACACTTTTATTTTATTTATTTGTCGTGTTACTTTTATTTGCTAATGATTATAACTATAGAATTACAAAATAAAAATTCATCTTCTTGCGTTTAACAAAAGCACGTTTTACTTCATCTTTATGGGCAAATCTATTTTTATCTATTAATAGTTTTTTCTTTTCCAAAAAGTTAACAAGTAATAAAAGATTAAAAAAGAAACTAACGCCAAGTTCAATATAGAAATTTAATAAGGCTCGTGTGATTACACATTTTTAATTGTATTGTTATGAGGCTAGCGATTTATATAAAGTATTCATGGTTAAAGGACCGCATGGTAGATCTGGGACATTCTCTACAAAAAGCACAGCAAATTAATCAACGTGAAGAAAATATCAAGTTGCTAAGCCAATTAAAGAATAGTATCGCATCCGGTATTTACGATATCGTTGGTGTAACGAACAATGGCGGTAATAGATAGCTGCACTTTTCCGTGAAAAGCCCGGAGACGATTTAATCGGAAAGAAGTTCTCTCGACGACTATATTTAATATACGTTATCCGAGTAACGTAAGATTAATTTTACGCTTCGTCCCGACCCCTCGCGCGACATCCTTTAGAAAAGTCTCCTTTCAAAGCCGAGGCGAACCCATTTCAAAAACTCCTTCTTCATCTCTGCCCTAACAAACCGATTTTCCAAAGCAAGTCCTTAATTAATAAAAGACTAGCGTGGAACATTTATGCGAACGTTACGCGTTCAGGCGCGAATTCTATTACGACAATTCGAATCGCACAAATAGATTTTATAGAAAGCACATTATGCACGCGGCGCTTTTTTTTGAGAACCCGCTTAATCCTCAATGATTAAACGCTTCGCAAATATTTTAAAAGTAAAGAATGTAAAACGATACACGTTCCAATGGATGCTTTTAAAGATATGTCTCTGTCAGAGACTTTAAATATGCATGCGTTGAACGTCAAAGCGGGAATTAATATATGTATTTTATTAATCCATAATAGAATTAATTATTATATTAGATATCTGCATATTAGATATCTGCATATATTTACACGATATTCAATCTCTCGAATTACAGTATTAAAATATAATTACAAGTAAGTAATATTAGCTATTAATTCATTTTACGTATTAAAATTAATCTCTTTTAATTTAAATCTTAATTTTAATTTAGATAAATGAAATTCCTTTCAGGCGTATTTTTCTTCATCAATATATATGTATATTTATGGATTTATTTATTAAAATTTGAGTGAATGATTATACGTCAAATAATTTATGGAACTAATAAATTCATGTAAACATTACAAAACAATAAGTAATTTAAACCGTATACTTATTTTTTTTATTAATAATTTTTTGAACGGAAAAATTAAACAAGTCAAAATTCTTAAAATTGCGAGAGGTTACTCAAATTACCAACTTTGGGTAATTAATTAAATTTCTGCTTCAACTTAAATGTCAACAGTCGTCGGTACTTTTACCTTTGACAGCTTATTAAAATACAATAAATTCAATGTTTCCGTGAAAGTTTTACGGCCAGAACTTTGATGAAAATAAATGTGCTTTTTGATAAATTAAAAGCTATTTAGAGTCGACGGAGGAACGTAAATCCGGCAGAAAGTAATTACTTGCGTTTTATTCGAGCAATTTTCTCATTCAACCAAGTTATTTCTAATTTAACTAAACTTGGAATGTACACAGTTCGCGTATACATAAAACAGTGGACGCATAAAATACGTATTATATGCTAAGATTTCGAGATAGTATTTTCCCACTTGTAAAGTAATAAAGTACGTCGCCTTGGAAATAGAGTTTTTTCCAGTAATATATACATATATTAAATGCGTTTAAATATTAACATATTAATATTTTTAATTCAGCACATTCTACTGTAAATTAATTAATTTCGTATCTTATGATTCATTACCACAAAGAAGCGAACAATACAGAATTCTTGTAATATAAATTACCTGCGTAATATACGTGTAGAAATAGCAGAGTAATTAATAAAACATACTACCCTATTATAACGGCGTCATTATGGTGTTTATGCTGACCGACTTTGTAACGTTAATATTTCTAAATGCTTCCTGGACGCGGTAATTAATTTATCTTGAGCTTTAGTACACTTCCTAATTAAGCTCTATTTACATTATTCCTTATTCTGGGTAACCTGATTTGCGTGACTATTCAACCGTAATTTTCTTCGATTAATTTACAGTTTGATTAATTTTTATATAATTATAAAGTTTAGTTTTTTTTACACAGGTATGTTCTTCGTTTTCATATGTTTTACAACGATTTCTACGTCAAATTATTATGTTAACATTTAAATCTGAGAATTGTCACATAATACTTGACATAATTTAATACATCTCTATTGATTGCCCGATGTACCCGAATTAAAATTAAAATTCCTTAATGTGTAATACGGATCATTGTATGATATTATTTTTAATTGGATTTTCGTATTGCAGCTTAAAATTTGAAATACCCTATAACAGTATTGGTCTATAATAATTATTATATATCGATTAATAATATACATTTATGCACAATTTTCGATCAACGCAATAAACAAATAATGCTATAACAAGCATCGTCAGTTATCGCACACGTGTCATACGTCGCCTTTACATAAGTTAACGGATTTTTCTTTACGTTCGATCGCTTTTGAAACGGTATCAATATTAATATAAGTTTACCGTACGGGTTATTTACATTACGAATGGAATATCGGAGTTACACGATGTGTATAATCCAGATTTAATATCACTTGGCGCATTCAATGCAGTCGACGGGAATTATGATCAATATTGGCCCGTGTATACGATAAAAGTTGCTGTGTACTCCTGGCTGTATTTATGTTAATACGCGTACAAGGCATCGATATACGTTACGCCCAATACAATGGTCGCGTTATAACAAACCACCGAATATCCGCGAACGCGGCCGGACTCGACTTCCGACCGCGAATCGGAGCAAATCGTAATGCGATCGTTTGTTATTGGGCGCGAAAGCTGACAAAAATAATATTTTTAGCGTTTCGGATATCGAATAAATATTACAAGCGTAAATATTCATATATTTACGGAACAACAATTAAAAAAGCTTCATTACAATTTTAAATTGCAAATATACATGCGTATACGTTCTCTTCGAATGTCACAATGCCTGTAAAAAGAAAATATATTAAATATTAAATGTAGTGCGTAACAATGTATAATATTTCCCAATGTTCTCTTTTGATATTAATATCGTACGTCGTAATTATTGGGAAAAAGAGTTACAGATTTTAAAGCAGATTGGGCACGTGGCACGCATCCCGATATAAAATTGAGGGTTAAAGTTATAGAAAAAAATGTGCCAAATACCGCTCGTGGGAAATTCAAAGCAATACGCGCCTCTTTCCGTCTTTGCCAAGAGTTAAAGTAAAATGGATGAAAATATTCGGGTTACATTTGAGACCTCTCAATTTATCATTATTTAAACGATTTAAAAATCGAGATAACTGAGAATGCGAACGCGGAAAGCTTCTAACACGGATTTGGCGAAAAGCTGCGTCAAAACTGGAGCGCGACCCGAATGGTAGCGACCCCGACGATTGGTGATCCACAATGCAACGGGTGGTTCGGTAATCGCGACACGGTAGAACGACGCGATGGGACCGATTGGCTTCGCGCTACAGAAGGTCGATGTTCAATTATTCGATACCTGTATCGCATCGCCTCTCTCATACTCTCCCCGCCTCTACGGCATCGGGTAATTTTCTTTCGAGTGGATCTCGCGTGACGACGGTACCGCGACGAGGGGTGGAGGAGGGAAAACGGAAAATGCGAGTACGCGGCGACGCTTCTCGAATGGCAAAATTTCAGCCACGAGAGCGCTCGTATTCGATCCTATTTGCTCGCGATATCGAGAGAGAGATAGAGAGAGGGAGAGAAATGGAGAGAATACATGAAATTTTCTCCAAAAGAGTTTTGTCGATCAAACCGGCTGTAGGGAGATCGCGTGCAAAATCATTTTCCTGTCGCATGGAAATTCATACCCCAATATTTTATAAACGTCCGTGCCTCGTAAGCAGTATCGTTCGAAGATATAAGACCGTCCGGAAGTCGGGCAGCCTCACCCTCTCGTAAAAAAAAGAAGCCAAGAATGGCCGACGATACTTCCTTGTCATTGAACATTTGATATTCTTATCTCGGAGTAAAAAAATGTAGATCCTAATGCAGTGTAATTTCAATTAAAAATCTTATGTAGCACATTATTAGATTTTTCGCACTGCTCACTTTACACCGACTCTTTATAATTAAATTCCATAGTGTAGTGGGATAAAATTTATTCCTATGAAGATATAAATTAAATTAAATTAATTTTGCATCAAGCATTACCTCACTATGCTTGTATAACTCGAATCGAGTATTTGGTTTCGTCTAAGGAATTAGTTTACGGCGCAGGATAATTTTGTTTCCAAAAGAATAGTTTACTCCATACATATACACAAAACGGTAACCGCGGCTGATGGAATCATAGCCTATACCTACTTTACTGCTCTCCACTTCTCCTAAAAGCTTGTCGGTCAAAGTTTTCCGAGATGTGAATTTATATTTTTGCTCACAATTGGGTTATCTAAAATTCAGAAACTAAATCTCCCTCCAAGCTCAAGTCAGCCTTTATTTGTTCAAACTTATACAGGGTGTCGGATTCGATTTGGACGACTCCAAAGATTACAGTAGATTGGGTCAAGCTGAGAAGAAAAGTTATATACCATTTTACAAAATTCGTAATTATTATCGCGTAATTAAGAACAACGTCTGAGCCAATAAGTGCATGGAGGAACTGAAGGCCGGACTCGGCAGACATGCAAAATGGTGTATTATTCTCCTACCACCAGAAAAACTTTTTCGGCGCGGTGTCATATGTCGCGCGTTCGCTCGCTGCGCGCCGTTCGCCCGCTCACCGCTCCCCACTCGCCGCCGTCTCTCATCGATCGATGCGTGACTCCACCTCTCGCTATCGGATCTTGAGAAATGTCAACAGATACACCATTTTGCATGTCTGCCGAGTCCGGCCTTCCGCTCCTCCGTGCACTTATTGGCTCAGACGTTTTTCTTAATTACGCGATAATAATTACGGATTTTGTAAAATGGTATATAACTTTTCTTCTCAGTTTGACCCAATCTACTATAATCTTTGGAGTCGTCCAAATCGAATCCGACACCCTGTATAAGCAAAAAGCGGTCGTTTTTCCTCAGCACAAGAATTATAAATCCCGTATTGAGATAGAAAAAAAAGAGGGGCGCTATTATTATATTACGCAACTCGCGGATTGTTTCACGGAGTGTCCCATAAAGACGGCCTAACGTTGAGAATACGCTCACGGTCTCGATATAATAGTCGCTGTTAACAACGCGATAACGTGTAATCGACATTTCTGACAATGATGTCAAAATAGAGCGCGTGGCAAGTGCCCGCGTATCCGAGATAGACGGCAAAGCGGCTCGGCGAAGTGTCGTGAATTTACGCCAGCGCGCACCGAGGCTGGGTAATAAACAATAATTCCGTTTCGTAAATGACATATCGTGATAATAAGCGCCGACCGGCTGACCGAACGCACTCGCGGTTATGAATCGCCACTGTGAATCATAAGCGAGATATTTCTGCTATTTCACGTAACTGCTCGCGTATAATGAAAACGCGATGTAAAATATTTATCGCGCGCGACGCGTTCACAGAGGAAGGACGTCCGCGGTTAGTTTTTCGCACCGCGAAAAACATTACGATATAATTGCGACGTGCAATTTTTCTTTTTTTTTTCGGTTCTGGACGCTACGCGAAAATTAGAACACCGGCGCCTCTCGTTTGCTCGCCGCTTGTTTTTCATATGTCGCTTTTATTGACCAACAACAAATCTTCCGCAGAGTGCCTGTACCGCGCGCAACGTTCCATTTCGACGAAATTATTGGATTGATCAGCTAATATTCGAATTTTGACATGGTGACAAACAGCCGACTCGATAAACGCTGCGCGAACTAGCATTAAGAGACGTATCGAGCTCACAAATTATTGCGACGCATCAAATCCATTTAACTTGTTAATCTGAACGAAATAAATCGTGACGCGTTCGATACTTCAGTTGCAAATGTAAGCGACCGATCAGTGTATTTTTGTTTAATTACTATATAATGAAAATGGATGGAACGCATGTGTAAGCGTATGGAAAATAATATGGATGTCCGTTGTTATTATACAAAACATAAATCTGTAAAGTAAAACAAGATGCAAAATGCAGAGAGAATTCGGGACATAGAGACAAACTATATTTCTTCCTACTTTCGTGTCTTCTTTTTGTTATTATAAAGGTAAATCGTCTTAATTTATCAGAAAAGCGAAATATATATTTTTGCCTCACTTCATTTCAATAGAAACATTTTGTCTCGTCTCGATCGCATTATAAAACAGGAAGCTGTAGTCAGATTTTAGAATTTTTTTAAACCCGCGCACCGCTCGGTGATTGTTTACGACTTACGTCGTGCCGCCGCCGCCGCGCCGGCACGTAAGTACGCCACGGAGCAATGTGCGCGATCATTTTCCGAACCACGCGATCTCGCATTAAAAGCCTATCTCATAATAGGGGACTTTCTTCTGTAAATGGTGGATACTCGTAATAATATAACACATCTCTGAATTATGGCGGGCGAGAGCAAGTCTCATTGCGAGCCCTCGGAAATATGCATGTTACATCATTTATCTATTTTATACTAATTGTTTTATTTATTTTTCTAATTTCACCACCAATTTTGAGGATCATTACTACAAACTGTTAATTTTCGTTATCGTATCGTTGTCCATTTAAAGTTTAAACGAACCGCAGCCGGTTCGTCGTGTCGCGTCGCGTTCGGGAGTGCCGTTGGACTTTGTAACCGGGAGTGTAGAATCGCGCGAACGATCTTTGTGTTTTCGCGAGTATGCCAGAAGACAACCTGAGTGGAGGAGGAAGTCTGGGAGAGGCATCAGGCGCCGGCGGAGCAACTTTAGGGTAAATATTTTTTATTTTGTATTAAATTAATCTTCCTTTTATTTATTTTCAATAATTTAAAAATTATTTTTTTTAAGATTGGTTTTCTTGAATATTCTGTTTTAATGTGAATTTTATAATTGTATGTTACAGAATCAACGTAGTTGAATCTCCGCTGCTGCGCATCTGGTCGGTGAGTCAGAAACTTTTTTTATTGAGGCAACGAATGTACATTTCGTAGATCGTAGATTAATATATATTGTAGATTCGTTGCCTTAAAATGGATAGGTTTCAAATGCTAACGGTAATTAAATTTTTTATTTAATGTATTGAATCTCCAGAGAAGAGAGTAAGCGATTTTCAATGTGGAGAGTTAAGTGCCTCGTTGCAGAACCAGAGTTAATTCCTGGTTTTTTTATGTCTTGGATCCCTGGAAACAGTGGTTTCGACACGAGTGCGCGACGTCGATTCGCGAAAATAATTAGAAAGAAATTTTAAAAAAAAGAAGAAAAGAAAAGAAAAAGAAAAAAGAAAATCGTGATCCGCATGTAAAGAAACATTGCAATGGTAAAAATATTCGATACAATGATTGAAAAACGACCGTCGTTAACTCTTTGTCGAAATGACCGCTATCGGGAGCATCCGGAAGATCTGGGATTCATTCCCTCTTGCAGTGGGGCCCTTGACCCTAGTTTAACTTTTCCTTTGCCCGTTGAAGATTGAAGACCTTATTGAAGAACCAGAGTTAATCCCTGGTTTTCGTATGTATTGGATCCCCGGAAGCAACGGTTTCGGCACGAGGGCGCGACGTCAATTCGCGAAATTAACTGAAAAAATAAGAGAAGATTTTATATATATTCTTCTAAATAAATATTCTTCCATTAACATTAATAATGGAAGACTTATTTTTATTTTAATAAAAGTGAATATACGAGATACAATGACTTGAAAAACGATAGTCGTTAACTCGCTGCCGAAATGACCGCTATCGGGGCAATCCGGAAGATTTGGGATTCATTCTTTCCTACAGCAGGGCCCTTGACGTTCAAGGGTTCTTAAAGTTTCTTTCACATTCGTTTAATTTCATAGAGTTCTACAAAGAGTATGTCATGCTCTGATTTTCCATGTTGAGAATCGTTGAATTACATCAGAGAACTTAAGCGAAATATAGCGAATATTATTGATGTATTCGCCGAGCTAATCTTTTGTAGCCTATCCATTTTTATTACCGAATTGATGTATAAAGTAAAATAATATGACGTGAGATTCTAATATATTTTGTCGAAAATATACTGAAATTTTAACCAATTTTTATAAATTATTTGCAGTTATTACAATAATTAATTATAATATGCAACTATAATATCGGTTAAAATTAAGAAAAAAGTTTTGTTTTTCTGGATCACACATCATTTATTCTTTGTATGTATGTATATATGTATGTACCTTCAAGATGCGTCTCGCATGAATACATGCATAGTCACACGCATCTTTGTATTTTCGCGGTCGGTTTTCGCGATCGGTTTTCCAAGAAAAATTTTCAAGAAATTATTAATTGTTTAATTTAATCCATATTGTAAATTTTAATTTATCGCGGAATATGATTAAAATCACTCTAACGCGAAGTAAATTATTTTCTATATCCACTTGAATTTCGAATTCAAAGATCAAGTTACGAAGAGATAGTCAATATTTTTGAATAAATAACAGAAGTAAAAATAAATTTGACTCGTATATACAGTAAAGTTTTTAATTAATATTCTTCTTTAATTAACTTCTCGTGGTCATGTATTTTTCGATACAATCGATACTCGTATATTTGAACCGTACGAAATATATGTCGTTGACGATAACCGACTATGGAAGGAGTTTTTCTTCCTTCCTGATTTCTGGTCAAAATGACCAGACTGTATGGCCAAGAGCAACGAATGGTAGGTCCAATTTGGCCCAACGAGGGAATACGAAGTAAGTGGTCAATATTGGCCACTTTAATGGAGTATGTAAGTAAGGTGTTGTACGAAATAAATTGATTTCCTCTTATTTGCCAAAATTCGGGTGGGTTATATTCTTATATTCTTTATATATTCTCGCATATATGATTAAAACATTAATACAAGATTAAAAAGACTCCTATTAAATTCCTACTAAATCGCCCGCGTATAACCCCAAATCGGACTTCTTATAAATCGTGTTGCGATTTTAACGAAAGACTTGTAAGTTTATTAATGAAAAGTTAAAACGCAACGAAATGGACAGGACTATACAGCGGAATAGGGTAGGTAGGAATTCGGGTAGGCAGGGACAGGGGGCATAACTAGTGTTGTAAAA
>NW_011967215.1:40137-53724 GCF_000949405.1 Vollenhovia emeryi | reverse complement strand
TCCGGTTTTTTTCCGAAAATGTCCGGGTTTTTTTCAGTACTCACAACACTAGGCATAACTCCATAATTAAAACAATTGAGAAAATTATAATTGCAATGTATTACTATTAAATGTAATATATTTACCGTTATTTTTAATAAAAAAACTCTATAAGTTAATATATTTTTAATAAAATGTATTAAATTACACTAAAATAATTATTAGAAATTTTACATTGTAATTTTGTGGTATTTATTTAAAATTTTTCAACATTAATTGGAGAAATTAGAAAAATGTAATATTGAATATGCAATCGGATGCATATAATAAGATGGAAGTTGTTATGCGTTTGTTAAGTTTTTACTTTAAATTTTCTTAAACGTTTTGTAGATGTGAATTACTTTTAAGAGATCGTTAATAAATACATTCGGGATATTTTTTATTTCTAACATGCAACACGTATATATTTTACATTGCAAGAATTTCATGTTATTGTATGCATACCGAATATTTCATATGTAACGTCGAGAGAAATGTTGTATTGTATAGATATTATATTTTTAATTTTATAACGTAATTATTTCTTTTATATTGTATACATTGTCAAGGAGATGAAAAATGAAATATATAATAAAATTGTAAAAAATCACATTGTAAAGATAAGATGGCCGCCGATCAAAATTAGCGGGGATGGTGGAGGGCCTCATTTTTGCAATGCACTTTCAATGTAAACACAATACCGTGCAATTATTGATACGTAACATTGGCGTTACATTAGTATTTATTCTATATTCAATATTACAATTTTATTGGGCAATCTTGGCCAATACAATCATTCCAATATTAAATAATCATCTAGGTACAATATCAGTAATATATTTGCATTAATTTTATGACCAATATTGGTGTTATATTGGGAAAATATTGGCCAATGCACTGCCAACCAATGTTTAACCAATGTTAGCCAATGTACAGCCGATGAATGGTGCTTCTAGGGAGGCGCTTATGCTCAAAGGCTAGGCCTATGCGATTTGTGAAGGTTTAAAAAATATATAAAGTAACTATGTAACTATTAAATTAGTTACTAGTTATAAAAAAATGTAACTGAGTTAAGTTACGGTTACAGATGGAGAGAAAGTAACGGATTTAAGTTATAGAATTGCCAAAAAGAAGTAACTGTAACTGTAACTTCGTTACAAGTAACGAGTTACTTCCCAACCCTGTATTATACATGTACGTATGTACTGCTATTGGCTTATTAATTTCGTATTCTATTGAGAATCGCTGCTGATTCTGCGTCTACAAGGCCTATATTAGCGAATATCCAATAATCCGTGATACCACGTGAATTTCTATGCGAATCAAATTATTATTTGTTAATCGTGCTATTCAAACGTTACGGCCATGCATACTATACCACTAACAATCTGAATTTGACGCAACCACATTTGCATGTTGTAAACATTATGCTAACTATCCGTTACGTGCGAGCGTCGTTACTTCCTGCTCACGTATTAAGTCGAGAATTCAAATTCCCAACTCGCGTACCGGACTTTATTACAACGGTAATCCTCTTTTATATTGTTTACAAGATCGCATTGCCGGTGCCGGCATAAATCTTCGACACCCCGACCTTAACTTAAAGGAAAACAGGGAAAGAATTCGTTCGCATTAACATTTACTTCCCAGAGATACCACAATAGCCACTATTTTCCCCTTACTTTATTTCCACCCCGTTCTCCGCGTTTCTCCTTCCTCGCCGCGGGAGGCCTCATTTTTCTCTCGTTATACGCCGGAGAACGAGAGCTCGCGACGGGACCGCAGTGGGCGACTCACCCGCCATTCGTAGCATCGCGCACCCTTGCCTTTGTTAGCAATAATGAGGGAACCGTTCATAAAGAATCGGGAGGGCGTCTGCCGCAGATGCATAAGCGATGTCTCTGCCTTATCGTTACGAGGACACATGCTGCGACCCGCGCCTTTATACCAGAGAGAAGCGGCCTGACCTCGGTATTTGCGACCTTAGCATCGCGATAAATTGCACTCGAGACTTAAGCGCGAGGTAAATACGCGGTAAAACGCGATGAGAAGTTTACAAGACCGGCATCATCCCACTGGAATTTTCTCCGGAAATACCTTTAGGTACGTGTACCGCAGGCAGGGTAAATTTCTCAGCCAAACTTCGGAAAGCCCTTTTAAAAATCCTCAAATTTAGTTAGCGATTTTTCAGTAAGCAAGAAACAACGGTAACTTATCGCTATTATTTCAATAGCATTGCTTTACTAAAACTCTGCGAGGAGCAAACGGAAAGGCTAAAGATAGATATTACATTTATTTCCCGCGTGCTTCAAGGTAAACTTGGATTCGGTTTCTGTTTGCATAATGAACGATAAATGTCAAACGTAGCTTCCGCTCGTTGAAATAATGACATTATTAGAATCTCACTTTTGTGTAATGGTCGATAAATATTACATGGGGCTTCGATCGTGAAAATGGAGACGTCGTTCGAAAAAAGTCATTATAAGTTTTTGCCTGTAAAAGGAAAGGAGAGATCCAATCATGTGGCGACTACTTTGAGGTGTCACAAAGTTTTCGATATTGATCAGACGAGGTAGTTTCATTATTTGCATCCCCCCCCCCCCGTCATAGGTACGCGAGTGCGATAATAATCCTTTCGGTGTTTTCGCGCGAATGAATTACCTCGCGAGGGTGAGATACCGGGGGGAGCGGGGGGAAGGGGGGTTGGATCGGATCGAGCCACACCGAGTCACACTGGGCTTAACGGACTAACAAGCCACTTTAATATAGAAATGCCGCAGCACGCTACTAACGAGCCCCCGGGGTATCGTCCATACGAAACGAAGCAATAAACGTTTCCAATTGTTATAGGGACAAGAGTTGAATTCCGTGGGGGCTGCATACCGGGGAGAACGTAGTTTCCTCGACTTCGGCCATGCGATTATTTACGACAAGTATTTTATTCCGGAAAGCGGAAGCCTCGATTTCGTCTCGAAATATAATTTTCCTCCTTGAGGGAGATTAATAGAATAAGGGCAAATACAAATAAATGAATGCAGGCACAAGAGATGCGGCGGGAGAGAAATGTTTTGCTCCAAAGTGCGCAAATAAATTGCATTTTCACGGCTCCTAGTCTTTTACAACATGTGCTAAATTTATAAAGATCTGGATTCGAAAAGACCTCCGCGGCGTCGGACTAAAATAACGCGGCAAAAATTAAAAGTGCCGATGCTCGAGCGTGTAAAAATGGCAGAAATGGACGTTCCTCCAACGGCATCGACCGTGCGTCGATGTCATTGAAATGTCCGCCCGTTGCTCGCAGCCGACGCGCTAGGCGTCGTAAATTTTAACGCGGGGCATCGACGCAACTTTTACTGTCGTATGAAAAACAGCGAGTTTACCGCGCAACAGGCGGCGAAAGATAAGTCGTAACGTTGCCATTGAATAATGCCCGCTGCACGAATTTGGCTCGGATCTAAATCATCCGGCGCGGAGTCCGAGGCAGATTGTAAATCTTACGGCGTTACCGTGACCAGATTTATCGTAACCCCTGTAATCCTCTTGGTTCTCGGCGCATTTGTTGCAGCCCCCGGTATTATTAGCCGTGACGTTTTCCACGGAGATAACATAATTCGCCGGTGCTAAGACGGGGCTGGACGAGGGACACGCGCGAGCGCTCCTCCGCAAAGAGCGTTCTTTGACACAGACACATGAGATTACGCGAGAAAAAGGGCTAAGATTTACCTAAGAGACGCTTCCTCGATTAGCGGAAACGTACGCTAACGTGAAGAGTCGCGCACGGAGAGACGATTGTTACGGACAAACGTTAAAACTGTACAGCGTACGATGTTATTCCTCCAATTTCTCTCGCAGATTCCCTTTATTTTAACAAGATCCTAACTTAAGGCTAATTTATCAGGATGTTTCAACAGAGAGAAACGTTGTAATTTCATATCGTATCCGAACTGGTGACGGATTCCTCCCTTCTCTAGAAGCCCTTCGACTTCGGGGAACTTTCAACCGTGTCATCTTCATTACGGACTACATTATAGCGAAGACACGACGTTTACATGAGCAAACGTCGTGTCTTCGGTGATTATGCGAAGGGTCTTGGATGAACACACAGAACGTCTTGCAACGTACACGCTCTTATCAATAAACTGCAACTAATCGGATGAAGTCCGGTACAAAGCTGCGATTCCGAACGCACTGGGTCCAGAACCCTTCGCTCGCGCCTCTCTTAGAATCCTGAATACGGAGTGATAATACGGTTCGTTAGCTTATATAAATATGGAGTATGTAATTTGGAAGACGATTTCTGCGATAAATTTATGCGCGCGGTCAGCTATGCTTGGTTTAGTCCTTTGCCCGCGCCGCGGAATGAGTACAGGCCCTGTTTAGCATTAAATGCGTACTGTCCGACTTGGCCAAGTGCAGAAATGGCGATAATGTAATTTAATACGGGATAAAATCGCGCGTAAATTGAAACGGTAAAATTGCGGCAATCTTCCCCGCTCTTGTAAACGCGCCGGCAATCTGCGCGGGCATTTCCGAGCCGGCGCTAATCGGAACGAGGAAGAAGGAGAAAAGAAGTAATTTTGTCATGAAAATTAGATTATTTCCTGCGCATAATATCAGAATTTTCGCGAGATTGCGGCTGAACGGCGGAAAATTACAACCATTTTAAAACTCGATACACCGGCTATTACACGTTAATGTCAACGGTAATTAAGGCTTACGATAAAGTCGGCGAGCGATACAGAAATGTAAAATTTAAGTAGAAATCTCTGGGATGGAGGGACGGCCCATCGAATAACTGAGCTTCCCCCGTTGTAATGCTGGGCAAGCGGATCGAGACCGGAAATGTGAACGAAGGTACGACGTAATTCCATAGGAATCTGTCCGATTGTTAGAGGATTCTTAGTTTCGCACCGTCCAAAGCGAGTTCGACACTTAGCACGAACCGAGTACGTGTGCAATCTGCTTGCGATTCCAGAAATTCCACGCGTGCCGAGGGACTCCGAGGTCATGACAAAGGGCCATTTATGCGAGCGAGGATGAGTTGGGTCCGGTGAACATCCTGTCCTTTTTGTCCCTCGTTCTCGCATCGCGCTTGCTCCGAAGATTCGGAAATAGTTAATTCGAGTTCCCTGGTCTTGCCGAGTAATAGACCATAGACAAGCGTGGAACAATAGGTTGAAACGAGGGAGGAGGGAAAGTGGAGGAGAGGAAGTTCGTTTAATCGCGAAGAAAGTGACGAGCAAAAACTGAGCGGAGCGAGTAATGAGAGCATGAAGAAAAAAGCAAATAAGGTAATGCGTAAGGAAAGCGAGAAACCTAGAAAAGAAGGATATCACGATGAGGGAAAACGGCAAGGTAAAACGTGAAAGGGAGAAACGGATATGTAATACAGTTAATGAGAAGCTAGGAAAACGTAAGAGGAGAAAATGGGTAAATGAGAAAGGGCCAGGGGGGGGGGCGGGGAGTGGTAGAAATGCGAGGTCGAGCGGATACTCTTGCGTCGAAGGCGGAGCGACAAGAACGACAACACGATAGGGATGGGAAACGTAACGGGGCGTGTGTTGGCGGAGTACCGGGCGCGAAATCACAAGTTGCCAAGAGGCATGTAATGTCGACGGATTTGCAATTCCATTACCGGCTGCCGTCGTATGGGTAAAGGGTGAAAAGGACGGCGAGAATACTCTCGTCTCTCGGTTCTCGCTACCCACTCCCGGGGTTGCGCCCGACGGCGACTCCGTTCCGACCCCCTTGCCGGCGATCTGCCGTCGTGCATTAGGCGCGCCGTATTGACCAGATCGTGCGGCCGCGGAATCTTCTTTCGCCGGCGATTATTACGGCGCTTTGATCAATGAAAAAGATCCACGTTGCGAGAACGCAAACGCGCGAGACCAACGTCGAAAATGACCTTATTGGATTATTAGGCGGTAATAACCGTCCGGTCGTAAAGAAAATGCGCGTTCTAATTCTTCCGCCACTGCTGGCCGACCTGACCTATTGCTGGGCTATTGAAATGATTGACCAAGTTGTTCAAAGTATCGGAATTCGTTAATGAATGCAATTTGATTAAACCGAATGTCATGATTGCGAACAAAAAAGAGGCAATTGTTTGTACGAAAATAGGTCAAAAGCAGAAAAATATTTTTTTGCCGTTTTATTAAAACTTCGAATATCGAAACGTAATAGCTTTTACTTTATTTAAGATTTAATAATTGGCAAAGATCTTGTGTCATATTTTACTATTGAATTACATTATCGAATTATGTAACATAAATGTTAAAATACAAAAAATATTCTATTAAAGCGACTCGAAATAATTCAAACTACTTCAAATGTTATGTACAATCATTTTTGTTTTCTAAAAATATTTTTACCCGTAATAGTTTCCCTCGAAGAGATTACGTTCGACAAGGTTCATTTAAACTTAAAAAATATATATTAATCTTACAGGTTAAAACATTCCTTTCGTACAAAGTAAGCTCCGAAAAACTTTTATACATTACCGAGTTAGTTTTAAACGCGGAATCATCCTCCTTTCGTATCACGAATTACATTTCACCCTGCATTTTAACGTACTCTGCCACACAATCCGCAGCAGCTGCATCGTGTCTTTCTCGCAGGCGGATCTCTTCAAACACATTTCTCTCGCAATCTCGTTGCCATTTCCGGGCTTTACGTGCCCCGGCGCTTATGTGCGCGACAATGAATCTGTATTAAAGCGGAGCGAGAATTAGCGATTCGAATTAGTGATTCTCTGACAAGATGCGAGATAGGTATCAGCGCGCGCAAACAGAAGCAAGGTTCCTGTGCGACTTAATTACTTCTTAAGGATAAAATTAGAATGACTCGTTGGACGCGCACTTTCACCATTGGAACTTTGGGACATAAAGGATACACGAATCGATGAAGAAACGAATTACGCGCGAGATTTGAAATTCGCTTACTCGTCGATGCGCTCGAATTAAACTGACGGCGCACCAAGAGCATCGAAAAAATCACTTTATCGCCGATTATTGTCGGCTCCGTTTGTAGCAGGCATGTAGTCACAGGCCGTCACTTCGGGATTCCTTGATTGGATTGGCATATCACTGTTAAAAGCAGTGTGTGAATATTACACACTTTATCGCATGTGATGTGTGTCCGCCGTTTCAAGACGTCTGTAAGTGTGTGACTTTTTCATGCACGAATGGATGTTTGATTTTATTGGCGTGTGTGACTTTTCACACAAATGGAGGTGTATAACTTATTTAGGTGTAATTTTCAAGGTGCCAATAAATGTGTAAAAAAGATTGCACTACATTGCAAATCCAAGTGTTTTACTATTGTACACATATGTAATTTGGTGAAAGCACTTTTTACACGTTTCTTGCCGTTTAAAACAACTAATTACATTATATGATGCGATCCAAGTGGGAGATTAGGTTAGGTTAGGGAAACGGGAGGTTAGCGGAAAGAGCATGAATCAGAAATAAAGAGGAAGAACGAGGTTTCCGAGATGTTAGCAATAAGACACAGTCTAGACTTGAAGGCACTTTATTCACGATCGTCCGAAGCACAAAACGGATGGGATAACACACGGTAGGATATCTGCAACGAGCACTGATTTCGCACGATGTTGTCTGGGGTAGTTGCAGTATGCGACTGATCAGTGTGTAACTAGCAAGTGCGTTACTATACTCAGTGTGTGAATTTTCCCAAAGTGTGTTATATTCAAACGTATAGGAATATTACACATGTGTGAATATTACGATGTTTGACTATTTCAAACAGTCTTAGATATTTGATAAAATCCGCACATTGAAGTGTGTGATTTCCACACGTTCTCTAATGCATTTCACACGCGCATGTTAAGAGGATAATGCATGACGTTTGAAAAATTATGCATTAAATATGTGTGACGCATTAATATTCACGCATTTCAAGTGTGTGACGTTTTAATATTCACACATGTGTGATAGATCTACTTCTAACAGTGATGTATCTGACAATAAATGGAATAAGGACGCATGCGGGGTCGTGTTAGATTTCAATGGGAGCGCGCGCGCGAGAGAGACAGAGAGAGAGAGAGAGAAAGGGTTAATTTAACCCCTTGAGAAAGAGGGAGGTGGCCGTCGAAGCGCGGACATGTGCGGAGTGTGCGAAGTCAGGGGTGAGCACCGGTGTAACGGATGTATGCTAATCGAGATCTCGGGAGATGTCTAACATCCACCGGCCTGAATTGCCTATATGTAAACGACTACGTTTCCATGTTTATGGATCTTGGCCAAATATGCGTTTAATAAACGGTAGAAACTTAGCTAGGGTATCGAATCGCCGGGATTTGAAATTTATTACCGGCGCATGCATAAGCCGGTATTAACGCGGCGATAAGTTCGGGATATGCATATCCCGAGTCGAGACGATAGCTCGGTTATCAGGAGAGTACATTATTTTGAATAGATCGCGGCGCAATCTGCAACGCGGAAGAGATTATCCTCCAAATTTGTCAAAAGAAGCGCACGAGCCCGAAGATTAATCGCACTTTCGTAAAGTGCTTGTATCCGTGGTTCTCGTAGGAAAAAAAGATCGGTACCAAACTTGTAAGAGAAATCATTGAAAATATGAGGTCAACGATTTTGAAGGAACATTACAAGTCGTATCTGAAACATGCAGCGGAAAGAATGACGGCACTCGTAAATGTTTATATAGTTTATATAGATGTACCTACATACGTGCATTGGCGTATAGCGGAGGTGTAAAAAGCTGAGCAGAGCTCGCTAAAAATCGCTGATCCATGTAACTACTGTGATACTACGTGCTGAAAATGTCGCAGCTCCTAAAGATCCGAGTGTATGTGCATCGAATTTTTCAAGACTCCGAATGGCTGCAATAATTCGGGATATTGTGCAGTCGAGTTCGTGCAAGTTCGAAAATAGGGACGAAATAACAATGAGACCCATTACAGGAATTAGTAAAACTATTGGAATTAGTAATTATTTTCATGAAACACGAACCAAATAGTGTTTTGGTTAAAATCACACTATGTCTCTTGTTTTTATGTATATCGAAAAGACTTACCTATTCTGGGGAAAGAAAAGACAGTTAGCAATCCATTTTGGGGCCCACAGTTAGTAATCGAATTTTACGAATTTTACCCCGTGTAACTAAAAATCGCAATTAGCTATTCTATCTATATCCAAGATTTTTAAGTAATACTAATCAATTCTCTCAATTAGTTCTGTCGATATTCAGTAACGCAAAGATATTAACCGAAATGTTAAGTTGCTTAACTAAAAACAAACGGTCAACATTTTTTCCAGAGTAGAGTTACGAACAATCCATATAATTCAATTATTAATTGTGAGCCCCAAAATGGGTTGCTGTCTTTTTTTCCCAGAGTAAAATTTCTCAAGATAGTTGACATTCTTCGCGTTACTGATCTTATTGACGTCGTTAAACGCAATCTTCTTCTATTTATCAATGTCTATTAACGACGGTTGTTATTTTTATTTCGAGCGGTATATTGAAAATTAATAAAACGACGATTTAATATTCATTAAAGAAGATTTATGGAGGGCTTTTCTAGGTAGTAGTCTCATTTCTTTGGCACACAGCCAATTTCAACGAGCTTTCTTCAAGACGGATAACATCCGTACAGTTTCTCCCCGCCGACAATTATTGAACGGCTTCTATTTGCAATAAACTGTTAATAATTAATAGATCGTCAATCTATTGTTCGTTAACGAGGACTCCTGGAAAGCGGCTTGTTAAAATCGAGCGTGGCGCATATAAACGCAATGTAATGACTTAGAATGCAACTGGGACAGCTTCTTATATAAAATCGATTGTCTCCTACAGCTTCTCAGCGCGATGAAGTATACTCGTTATATCAATTATTAACAAATTATTATTGTTTCTACAAGCCAAAAGTATTAAACGCGGACTCATCCCTTTTAAAAGTTTAATATTAATCTGGCTCATATTAATTTTAAGTTCGATCTCAATCGCCTCGCACTTTACATGGACATATATGTATACGTGCAAAACTAACAAACGAACTTGACAGAGATTACATTATAAATTACTTAGCCTATATTTAAATATATATTGTCGTTGCTACTCAAGCTAAATATTGCAAATTATCAATTTAAAACGCAAATCGAGACTTTCGTCATTTGCAGCCGCGAACATTGTTCGAGAATCGATATTATATATTCCGTTACCGCGATAAAATAATTACATTCGGGACAAGGGTCGAGATGAGAGTAGTAGATTATTAACAATTTAACACGGGTAGTTGCCGCTAAAGCCACCGGGCGGGACGTTCATAAAATCCTAAACCGAGCCCTCGAATGTAATCGCGCTTTTAATAAGGTACTCTCGCTATTTTTAAACGTTTGCGCGTATTAGCATACCCCACCGCATTTGCATCGCATTTGCATTTTATCCGTGCCGCGGCAAGAATCACGATTACGTACTGACTTACAAAGTTATTACTGCATTTCAAAATGCGGATGTGCAATGATACCTCTAGGACGGCTGTTAATACGAAGCACCTATTCCTGATCTCACCCTTCAGCCTGCGCTTGAAGTAAAAAGGGTCAGCGTTATTTGCGAGAGCGCCTGTCAATGACTTTCATTTCATTATTATAAGTAGATCAATAACATATTTATTATTTAGCGAATATTAACACATTGTTATGTAATAATATCTACGCTTTCTAAAGTTTGACACGCGAGTTGATTGTCAGAAACTACAATACGTGTTATGTACAGCAAGTATCGTCATAACACAAGCCCAAGTGTAAAATAATTTAACTTCGATATATTCATTATTTCATATACATATATGAAAGGAGATAAAGTTATTCAAATATATTACTTTTACTTAGCATATTTTCGACGATTATTCGAAAATATTCTTGAATTTAATATAAAACTCATAACAGAGTGTGCAGGTTAAAACTAGAGAAAAAAAATCAATTCATATTTCTGTCACGTTTTATCAGTTTATTATTTTTCATATTTTTCATATTTTGTGGTCTTGTGTACCTTTTTGAACATATACTCTCTCTTAGGCCTGGTTTCACCAACGTTGTTTAACTTTAAGCTTAGTTTAATTTGTCCCTTATCTCTTTTCAACTGTTACTTTAGAAAGGGACAAACTTGAATTAGACTAAGATTAAAGTTAAGCGACATTTGATGAAACCGGAGCTTAAAGTAGTGAACAAAATTCGTGTGGCATTTTATTCGTTAGTGAAGGAATCACTTGTCGGTAGCCTTTGAGTAAACCGAAACGCGGCAGCCATTACTTTCTAAAAAATCTATAAGATTTAAAAAAAAGAATTCGTATTCATGCACCGCAATTTACACGAAATTTGACAGCGGCAAGTGATAAAGGACAAAATGCAAAATAACTAATTTTCGCCTAATACAACCTTGGAAATGAACTATCGTTAATTTATGTGGCGGATGCAACATTTAGCATTCGAGGTATTGGAATGACCCCGTCAAAGATTCAATCTCCAATCAGTGGGCAAATCACACGGAATAGCGTCATGCGAGAATGAAAATTTGACGGCAATGTGAAATTGCTAGGCAAATTCAATGCCAGATGGTGGGAGGTAATTCGTGAAAAATGTCAATTTCTATGTCACAAGTGCACCGCGGCTCACTGCATTATAGATTAAATCTCTCTTGCACTTCTTGATTGATTTAATTGCATTAATTTCCAGTTGCAGTGAAAATGTAGAAGTGTAATCGAATTTCAGATTATCTACGCGCAGACACACGTGTCCGCACACATAGACACGATCTATCCACTAGCTATATCGCGGACAGGAACAAGGAAATAAGAGGACAAATCTTATCGAACAAAAATGTGGCCGTTAGAAATTATTTTCCCCGTTCTTGTTACAACGAAAAATATGATAACGGAAAATGTTATAAAACGCGCACAAAAGGTATTACGGCAGCGACGCGACTCGGGGTAGATATCGATTGAATCTTCAGGCTGTTCTCCGCCCCCTGTCTCCGTCGCGCGCGAAAAAAGGGTAACTCACGCGACATTATTGTCCGTTATTATGAGCCCTTTGCATCCCCGTGAATGCCGACGTGGTTACGGTTTCGGACAACGGCTCGACATCCGTCCGACAGCTGTCCAAAAAATTCAATGAACCAGAATTCGGCTAATGGATTCGCTTTTGGTTGACCCGAGGATTCGAGTGCACCCGAAGAGATGCGGCGCGGATCCGCGCGTCAAAGGATCAACGGATGTGATTACATGAAGGGCGTGGGGGGGAAGAGAGAGAGGGGGTGGAAGCGAGGGGGGAGGGGCGGGTGAGCGGACGTTGGCGAACGAGGGGGGGGAGAGGGGGAATGGTAGCAAAATGAGCAGATTCCCGGTCGCCTATAGCTACAGGAGAGGTCGACCCAGACAGAGTTCGCGCTCGGGAAGGGTTGGTCGGTCAGAACGGGTGCATGCGCCGACTTTATGATGTTTTTTGATGCGACAGCACGGCCGGCGCGTTACGGGAAGAGATGGGGCGGAAATGAACTCGAGAGTGCGAGCTTCCTATCCGCTTTTCAGACCGCGTCCGTTATGAAACGGACACAGAAGCGCGTCTCGCGCGTGTTCTGTAGCAGCGCAACGGGAGATACGCATAACATTTCTCGTAGAACACCGCTGCGTTGTGAATCGGACGAGTTCATCTCGTCTCGCTGATCATCGGCGCCGGCCCAGTCGCGCTTACGCAACCTGCCACCTCTTTATAAGCAAATAAGGCAGAATTATGCTGCTGAATGCCAAAGTTTTAATAACCTTAAGCGCAGAACGTCATATCTTGGTATTTCATAATTACGTGTTGCCTTTGTGTAAGAGAAATAATTAAGAAATATTTTGCAAAGAAAGTATCTAAATTTATTAAAATGTATATATAACTTGTAGCTGTATAGTATAAAATTAATATGAATTTGCTTATCGTATACAGTAGGGGAACCTGGGGCATAACGGAACGGCGGGGCATAATGGGATATGATCTATAACTTTTTACAGAAGTGCTGTTATGTATTGAAATATTTTGCAATTATTGCTATTAGATGATTCTTATCGCAGGTTGTTATCAGTTGTCATGTTATTTTTAACTAAAAAATGCTATAAATTTTTTAATGCGTTCGCTGCACTCTCCGTGACTCGCTTATAATTTCGTTGATAGATCAGCATGAGGTAACAATGATAAAATTCTATTTTTTATTACCATAAGTAATTTTACGCTATTAAACAATCTTTTCTAGTCACTTTAGTAAAGTATTTCTGCACAGATATTGATTATCAATTATATTTTGTATTTATTTAGTGTAAAGGTACATTTGGGGGCATAACGGGACATTAGGTCGTGGGGCATAATGGTACAATAGATAACCTCTTCTTATTAGTTGACTCGCAAGTGTTAAGTTAACGGAGCATGTCTCAACAAAAAATTGAAAATTAACAGCAACATTGAAAGGAACAGTGAGCAACAATGAGGATATTACACATATTTGTACCTACTGTTCTTAAAATGTTTCATGTAGATGTGATAACAAGTGCTATCA
>NW_011967215.1:9573-39537 GCF_000949405.1 Vollenhovia emeryi | reverse complement strand
TTCCCGTTATGCCCCGGGTTCCCCTATATTAATTATATGTATACAAAAATTACTGCATATTAGATATAACTTAATATAGGAACACAGAAACAATAGCAATATATTGTACAGCCGTTAAATGGAGTACGATTGATCGGAAACAAATGATAAGCCATTGCTAATAATGCCCCGGAAATATCGGGTACTGTCAATTTTATCTGCTAAAAAGTGTTTCGTTGAAAAAGTTGACACGCAGCATCATTTTGCTGTGCCGAATCGAGCTTTTACTCGGGCAACCTTTTGCCGCTGTGTGAAAAACACTTCTATTCCTAACGGGAGACGATCTAACGCACCGTTAAAATGCTTAAAACGCTTTGAAAATTCGCTTTTCGAGCCTTTACTGGCCCATTTGCGACGCAATACTGTCGCTCGCGTGCGCGCGTGTGGGGAATAAAGTAAATATTGAAATCGCACGTCCACTGTCGTCCGGCGATTCTAACGATCATAGACTCGGTTGAATTCTTTTGAGCGTGCGCATCTGACAAATCCGAAAATCCGATTTTCCATGACGAGCGGCCTGGCGAACAGGCGCATCGAAAATTCGATTTTGTAAGCTTTCACGTAATATCGCGCTCAGGCTCCGCGACGCGCGAGAACAGTCACAGCCGCGGAATATGACGCTTAATGTAACTCCATATACCCCGGCGGAACGACCAAACTTTCCGAGGGGCATAAATTCGCGGCGCGACTTCAAGACGTTCATAAACGCCTCGCTACGTTTCGTACGATTTACGAATGTCCTAATGAATTTATTAACGTAAAGTTTAAGCGGACGGATGTGCGCGGAACTCGGTTGCGCGAGAGGCGAGTTGAAATGTTCCTGTTTTACCTTTTTATGTGATTCGACTTCAGGCGCGATTTAGATACATTTTGCATTTTTAATAGCGACAGAAATTCATTGGCTTGTCTGTAATAAAAATATGGCAGCTCCAAATGTTGACAATTAAAGTATATTTCTTGCCAAATACGTATGTATGCAAAATCTTTATGCGATTGCCATTTTGTGCGATTTATCTGCAGACGCGAGTCAGGTACATTTGACATTTTTAATAGCGACAGAAGTTCATTGGCTTGTCTGTAATAAAAATATGGCAACTTCAAATGTTGACAATTAAAGTAAATTACTTGCCAAATGTATAAAAATGTTCAGCATTCAAGATAAGCGGTCAAATCAACTCTTCGAGAGTTTGGGCGAAATGCTTTTTGATATTTGATATTTGAACGTCGAAAAAGATTCATTGAGAAAGGAAGAGCATTTTCCTTTAAGCCGCCTACAAGGAGCGATCGCGTTTCGCAGCTAACTATGTTGATACTGCATAAAGAACATAAAAGGTGTGGAATACCTAATACGCGAACTTAATTAATTTTAACTTAATTAATAATTTTTCACTTCATTTAACAAACTCGCTTCAGTTTAGGCGAACTTCCTTCGCCGGTTTAATTATATAATATTCGATTATATAAGGTTTCCCTCCGCGAGGCGGAATTTTCCGCCGAGACAGTGAAAACGATGAGTCTATTGTCACTAAAATCACAAAAACACTCATTTGCAACGTGACTCGCGTCGCGTTGAGAAAGTCAAGCTAAAGTCGGCTGCAAGATGCAGATTGCAGCATATTACGCTGGAATGCAACAAAGGGAACGGCGAGTGGTAAAAGATTAGCGTTCTGGTATTCAAAACGCCACGAGGAAAACGGGCGGACGATATCGGGTGATTGAAAGGACCGGCGTCGGGCGTTAAGGCGAAAATATACACAGGTTGCGCCGAGCGACGCGACGCGTCGGGCGTGCCCGGGCGTGCGCAGCATCCGATTTCAAAGCGGGTGATAACCGGAAAAAAGTATATACTCGTCGGAATATGCGCGCGCTATGCGTAGCGCCCGGTCGTTAGGCAGGAAGTATCACGGCGGCTTCCGTCCGACGTGGATTACGAGGCGAAGTCGCGCGAAAAATAAATGACGCCGAGTAGCGAGCAAGCACGTTCCTTCCTCATCTCTTTCTCTTCCCCTTTGTCCGCGGCATAATTGCGATAAATCCGCGCTCGGGCCGTGCGCCCGCGCGGATGCGGGTCACGCTGATAAATTGCGTCGCACGTTCGAGGAAAGCGCGAGCGGACAGAAAAATTGCTCGCGTGGTCGCCGCGCGCGTGAGAGATGAAGCGAGCGGGTCGAGAGGGATAAGAAGCGTCTCGGTTTCTGATATTATATACGGAAACGAACGCTCGGCGAGCTGTAACGACTAGACACGGCGAAAAAAGCGACCGTTAGCCAGATAGCCGGCGGCGCGGATCTTCCCCGCCGCCCCGCCCGAATCGAAATATAGACCCTCTGAATACCCTGCGTTCACTCCAAGTCCTTTGAAAGAGCGTGTACCGCCGTACTTTGCAACCTGCTTATAACCTATTTGGACTCCACTTTGAGGTTTTGTCATTTCAAAATCACTGCTGGGACCCTCCTCAAACTTGCTCTGAGTACGATCAAACCTCCATATGCCCTCGTTACAATTCGTAGCTTGTGCCATGACTCCACGTACCCTCCATAGGCACGTGCTAATGCTCCGCGTTCACTCCGTAGACCCTCCGTACGTTTCATAGGTATATGCTCACCGCACTTACGCTATAAATCCTCTGTATACGTTTTCTATTTTCCGCGCTTGTTCTATGGAGTTTCCTCAAGCTTCTTTAGTTAAACACGAATTCTTTAGTTAGACTCTTACCACCCTTCGCAAATCCTTCATAGAAGTACTTCATAGAAGCACTTCACTAATATTTAATATTTATTCTTATTCTTAATATTTCTTCTAATGTGCGCAGACCTTTAGAGTCTAAGGCGGGTGGTTCTTGGTGACCTCCGAAAATAGAGTCTACGGAGGGTACACGGAGGCTTACGGAAAGAGTGTACGAAGGATCTATTGAGGGTCTAGGGAGGGTATAGGGAGGGTATTTCGAGGTTTTATCCAGCCAGCGACGTCGAATCTACGAATTGTGGGGAGGGTGAACAGAGAGTCGCCAGACTCCGCGTAACTTCCGAAGACGTTAAATGGGTAAAAACTGCCATTTGACGAGTAAACGGAGGGTCTGCAACATAAGCAAATGTCTATTATATGACCCTCCGTTCATTCTCCGTAACTCTCCAGAAGAGTGCAATGTCAGGCGTTACGGAGGGTCTATATTTCGACTCGGGGCGCGTGATGATGTTCGAGCTTCTCTCGAGGACATGGTTTTTCGAGGATAGATTCTAGAGTTATTCCCCGACGCCGGACATCTGTCATCTGTAACGCGATGCGAGAACGGACGGTGGATTACTTCGTGCGGACGCTTCTAAGTGGTAGCGTATTTTTCTTCTTATGTGGAGAACGTGCAAATAGAATGCCTGATGACCGCTGCAGCGTAAACAGAACGTTAAACCTCGTTTGTCACATTGTCCGCGTCGACACTGAGCTGTGCAACTGTGTTATCTAAGAAATGCAAGCTTACCCAGACAGCACACATGTGTAAAAGACGTCATAAAGGCTGGTACTCGTAGTCCGTTCTTATATTTAAGATCATCTTAAAGCCCGTATTAGAGTAAAAATTACTAAACTTGAGGTTAGTGAACTTTACTGTGATTGGTCAAATTTCACTCAAATCCCAATCTCAATCCGTGAATCGACTATGAATACCGGCCACAGGTATCTTTAAGACATCTTTTAGACGTACATGTCTGAAAGAAAACTTAATGACGGCTTAAAGATGTCTTTTAGACATGCATCGCTATCTGGGTATTTATTTCATATTTCGGGTAAAAGATTTCAATAAAATAAAAGTAATAGATTTCCACTTGTTATCTAAGAAATGATACGTCGCTTTTTAATAAAATACCAATAGCGCGTAACGATAACGCATTGACAGCGAGAATAAATCTTACATTGGCGGCACGTATGCAATTAACGATATTCATATCAGAAACCAACAGTATGAAAATGTATTCAATGTACAAATCGGAAAAAGCCGAGCCATTCGTTAAGAGCAAACAAAGCAGAAGAAAGGCTAATATATGGAGCATCGAAAATAGTTGCACATTCTGCTGGGTTATAAATATCGCGAGACAAAATTTAGCTGACATCTAACCTACTTTGCGAAACACCTTGAAAAACATGGAATAGCGCAGAAATGTGCGCAATAAATAACCTTCTGATGCCCTACCACCTAACGACGACACCGCCCGGTGTTGGGCCGCGGTTTAAGGGACGTTTTTCTCTCCCCCTGACGTTGTTCTCCGCGCACAATTCCAATGAGTTCGCTACTTTGCCCGCCTCCTTGCCCCCCCCCCCTCCCCCACCCATTCTGTTTATCACTCTGTTCCTGACGGATAATCTTCTTATCTTGCTCCTCTCGCGCACTCTTCCTGCCGTGTCCTTTCATCGCACGCGCACCCAACTCCACCCTCCGAGTCCGGGGCTCGCGCCCCCCACGGTCCCGGCAACAGAGACGCCGCGCGATCGTTTCAACCCGGGGAAACTGCCATTGAAAGTTAGCGCTCGGCAATAAGGAGAAAACAAGGAGGAAGACGTAACGATCCGCGGGTGGAAAGTGAGCGGTGTATCCCGCCGCTCTTGGAAAGTCCCTCTTGGAATGATTGGCTCCGCCGAGGAAAGGGGGGCCGTCGGACCTTCTCCTTGGAATAGGATACATTGTCCGACAATCCGGCCTCCTTTCTCTACCGATTGGCGAACAAAGCGTCGCGTCCAGCGCATCGAGGCGCGTTACTTTAACCCTTTAATCGGTCTATTCTTTCCTTGCAGATCTTACTCGGCTAATTTTTTTTTTCAAGACAAGTTTATTCAGTATTCTTAGTTTGAAAGAAGACACCTCTTAATACCCCGAAATACTTTCCTTTGAATATACATCTAATATTGTAGAAAAACTAGAGACCCTCTAATCAGAGTCCGGACATGCGGTATTCGACTAAACATGGCGGACAACTCTGTTGGCCAGCCTCTGATTAGAGGGTCTCTATAGAAAAACGAGTAAAGGTTGTAAAGTTTTCTATACATGTGCGCCGATATTTTACAGAATATAGTTTCTCTATGTGGAAATTATTTTATTTATTTAAAGCTATATTTTCTTAAATTTTACTTATTATCCTTGTTCGCAAAGTGCCTATTCAATAATGGATTAAAAGAATTATATTCTACCAATCTAGGTAACGGATCTAAACTGAATATTAATTCTAACAGCTATATTATTGCACCTTTTTTATAACAGATTTAATAGCTTGAATTTTATAATAGATTGAATAGCTTGAACATTGCCTAAAAGCGTGTGCTTGAAGCACCCATTTTCCTGACGTAGTTATTGACTTCTTACTCTTTTACGACTGCACTTAAGATACGTTGTCTGATAACACAGTGTGCTTTACTACTTATCAGTAGATGTATGATGCGCTTTAAAGAATTTTATACCTGATAACGCGACACAGTTTGCTCTTGATAGAGGTATAAAACTCACGTGATCGACCGTTGCATTCCGTTATTTTTTTCCCGAGGAGCATCTTTTTTACTGCTGTACGAACGCGCCCTTTACACAACTAAAGATATAAAGATATCCGGCAAAACGTCTTTCTTATTATGAGTGATACTTTTTTTACCGTAAAACGTTTGAGAATTCAAGCAATTTCTTGGCTCGAGAGATACATGACAAGATCTAACTGGAGACAAATCATTCGGAAATACGATTTGTACAAGTGGCTGGAATTTGTATATGTATAACAGGATGCGTGAAAGTCATCGATTAAATATCCGCGTGATTAAAGTTCCTCTACCCCAAATGTTCGCTCCCAACTGATTTCCCACTGGTTTTCACACGTTGACCGGGCACATTAAACATGTACATGGCGTGAAAAACGTGTTTCCGATAAAGTTAAAGTACAGAATTGAAACGAAACAAGGAGCGCAGGAATCACGGTCAAAATCAAATTAATTAACGCGGCCACGTTACGGCTTGCAACAAACATCGTGAAATCGTTATCAAATTTCATAGGGTAATGGACGCGTTGTAACACCAATTTGCGAATACATACACGCAAAAATACGCGCAAGGACGCATCCGCGCGCACGAAATCCTGCGTAGAGACGTAGCTTGTATCTCGATGCTTTGAAAATATCGGTGCTTTATATTATACAGGCAGCACAATATCTCTCCATTGATATTTGATGACGGATGTTTCTGGGGCAAAGTATGAATGCTGTACTGATATTTGTCAGTGACAACTCATCCGCAAACCGTGTACGTCTATGATACTTTAACACAAAGGCGAAGAATTATCGTAAAGCCTGTAGCTGAAAAGTCTGTATTTCTAAATCTAGAAGTGATCCACGTGTAATAAAATATTACTTAAAATATAAACAAGTGATGTTATTTTGTGAAATAATACAATTCCATATGATGCAAAATATTTGCGTTTATATACAAACATCAATACAAACAGCATAAACATAATATCATATGTATATAATATTCTTTATTTTACGGCGTTAAATGGTAACGCATATTATATTTTCAAACAATACTTTACATTTCCGATAAATAAATGAGATATTTCGCATTATATTAGCATTTTGCCAAGCAACGATATCTGATTTCGATAGCTTGAAGCTACCAGCGCGGTCTCCTTTGCGGTCAAACATCGAACAATGTCGATATGGATTTCGAAACAGTATCGCACGTGTGAAGATTTCCATACTTCATACTTTCTATACAAAATTACCGATTGCATTAGGTACAGTCGCGTGCATTCCACATTCCGAAAACGCAAATAATTATTTACAAACGTTCGCTTTTGTCCGCTTCGAGTAAAAAATTAATCCGTGTCGGTGAGAGATTGGCATTATTGACGAAATGACTTTTCTCCACCACGAGAGAATTGTATCGCGCGTTCGATCACCGACCTACAGAGTAGCGCAACATCGAGTTGCGCCCGCGAGATCGTAACGATGACCATTAAAAAAAGAAAAAAATAGAGAGAGGAAAACTATCAGTGCGCGTGCGAACGTGGACAACGCGTGTGCATCGATCAGAACGAGATGGAACGACAGAAATATATACATATATATTATTTTTTAACAATCCGTAACTTTGTTAATAAATATGTGCGCAGTCGCAGTCGATCGACGTAAGCGTCGTAAACCGTAAAGCCGTCTAATAATTTCGATAAACTTAGCTGTTAATTACCTATTGCTTATGGTCACGCTTATTTGCTTATCCGAGCGACCTGCTGTCCTCTCTCGAGACGATCGAGACGATCACGACCACCGTTAACGCACCGATCATGTACTGACGAGTGACTACGTCACAGGAATAAACGTGCATTTCGCAAGAACGAAGCACGCTCGAGCTCTAAAAGGACGAGATCCTCAGGCACACGAACGTAAAAATACATTCTTCCGTTCCTTTCTTACAGCAGATCTTGACAAATGCTGTTAACATTCATCGTAAAAAAGAAACGAACGAATATATTTTCATGTTCTATTCGACAAATGCTGCGTGAGTGTCTACCGTAAAAAAGGAAATGTATCCATAAATCTACATATCCATAAATGTGTACCGTCAAGATGGCTGTAGCAATTCGTAAGTAATCTGTAAGGTTTTATTCCTACAAATGAACCAAAGATAATAACAATTATTGAAATATTCATGTAACTTTTTCCCTTCCTTATCTTGGATCTCTCGATTTGACTTTCTAATGTGTAAAATTTAAATTTGCAGATAATTTAAGAATATTTATGAACAATTAAAAGTATTTCTAGTTTATGTAATAGTTACGTTAGCTAAATTCCATATACTGGATAAATAGATGAATCTTTAAGTAGCGCCTAAATTCCGATGTATACCATTCATGCGTAGCAATATTGAAGTTCTCTGTGAAAATAATAAAGTAATAATGATTACAGTTATAGCACATTTAGCACTATATGGTCCACTATTAACTATTTTATTTATTTTGATCTCGATGACTTCATATTCATGTTCTTTTTGTACTTGCTTATATATAAATAGAAATTGATGCCGGGATTAATTTTCACAATTTTTAACATGCAACAGAATAAAAGAAAATTCGGTTGAAAGAAACGTTAAATTGAATTGTTACAACCGTCATTGTACTCTTACACTGTTACGCATGATTACGAAGTCCTGGAACACGAGATTGGCAAATATACATTTTCAGCTGATACCATTTCAATTTTTACCAATGCATCCCTAAAAATAGAACAATACATAGCAATCCGATTTATCTTTGCCTAGAAATGAACATGACCAAATAACCGATTTTTAACCGAGGAGATAAATAAAATTTATTTAAAAAATAGTTCCGTGCGTATAAATTGCACTTTACCGCAAATTTGTAACTAATTCGCTATATTACTTTCTGCATTGTTATTAATTTTAAATCACTTTACAAATTTCTTAAAATTCGATTTATATCCCAATATAAGGCATAATAAAACCGCAAAAATAATTCACTACATCGTGTAGAAAAATAATAAGACAAAATGTAAAATTACGGTACTTTTTACAAAATAGTTGTTTGGCACTTTATGACTATTAGAGTAACATAACTACTGTCTGTCTGACAATACCGTTGATATTTACTACTGACTGAAATATGTAGTGTTACCGCAAGCAGTTTTTCAAGATAAATTTTCTAATATTTTAGTAATAATAAATATTAATAAAAGAGGTTTGCAACGTTGTTTCAATTTTGCACACAATCTTATGCAAACAAACATAAAACCAACGGGAAAACATTATTTCTCTAAACAATTAAAATTACGTTCCATTCTTATGAAGTTTTATTTCCCAGAGATTTCACATTTGTTATAGAAGATATAAGCTTTATTTTAATATTCTCTTTTCTGAAATTTAATTTATTTAACAACAAAGTAGGTGAGGTTACGCAAACAGGTGCGAGAGAACATTAAGAATCCTCCTTAAAGCTGTCCAATAATGACTGAATCCAATTAAAATCCGAATAATTAACAAAGTTGATTTGTTAAATATAGATCAGAATCATTATTTATTCATCATCTTAGCAAGACATCCAATAAATGCAGATTTAATCCCTATCTAGTGAAAACCGTTAAATCTTTACATTTCCTCTAATGATTCGCTGATTTGGCCTGGATACAACGTTCGCGGTTTTTGCAGGATCGCTAGGAGTAATGAGACTCTGAAAGAAAAACGGAAACCGTAACATCGTACGATTAGAGACATAGTGATGTTCCTTTACACAGGAAGAATGGTGAACGCACGTATGAGGGTAAAAGAAAGGAGAAAAAAGAAGTAGCGCGCGCACCGTGATTGGCGAATGAGCTCCGGGCTACGAACAGACTACGTAGAACGTTTGCCAAGTGCAGTTAGTGGAAGATATTTGGATTTCGTGGCGCAAACCAACGAATCGACTGGCCGTACCTCCAGCCTCAGGCTTGATGGCTTATGTTATCCGTAAACAAATTCTGTGGCGTTGAATAAACCTAACGAAAGCGCTTTTAATCGCTGTAAACTTTCAAAGTTCGAAAAGTAACTGCATCTCTTCGACAAATAAACTGAGTCCAGATTCAATAAAGATGTTTATTCAATAATAAGTTTTTACTGGCGTTTAACGCTGCGGATAAATTTTTTTACGGAAAATAGTTTAGCCGTCAAACTGTATTTTTTAGAAAGCTTGAATATGAACGACTGGCATTTGCATGCAATGCTTTAGTGTGTTTTGAAGATATTAAGACATTCGTTAGATAAATCTGTATCAATTATCAGTTATTTAGTGTAATATCCTTTTAACCCAATGTTACTCCATCGATAAATGTCAAATGTGTGCAGAATTGCAAAGCGGATTAAAGTTAGCTTACCTAATTTGCCAATGGCTCTGATTCAACGGCTGCAATTTACCGCGTCTCTGCTAGCTTGTTGATTGATCAATCTGAAAAATAAATCAAATTTCACAAGAGCCTATGAAACCAATGGAAATAGTTTTAACTTTCGATTCGATGAATTAGTTCAAATATCGTCGAAAGACAAAATGTTGCTAAAATAAACAGTGAATTTTAAAAAAATTTATAAAAAATTAATTAATATTAAGAAATATTATATTATAGTTCCATTAGTTTTTGAATTTCAGCTCGCAATCGTATAATATCCGAAATAAAACTCAAAGAATATTAATATTAATCATGAAAATATACGCGCTTCTCTTATGTTAAAGTAGGATTTTCCAAAATTATCCTGGTCTATTATAAAGTAATCGCATCGTTCGAATCCAACTTTTCGTTAAAATATCTACTCTACTTTAGAATCGAGGTGCATAGCTAAATGATAGAATAATATTAGCTGATAGCTTTTCATCGTCTTTTGATGCGCCTTGTTATGTGTCCTTTTACTTTCTAACCATTTTTACTCGTGTCTCTTTTACGCGCGGACAGCTGTCTTTATAAACACCAGACTGACCGCCGCTCGTCGAAGCAGCCGTTTGTACTATTGCATTTTTCTACTCGTTATTCTCGAATATATTCTCGACAGTGACAAAGGATAATGCAAAGGAACGAACGGTAGGTGAAAAGAAAAACGAATAGCTCTGGATAAATGACGAACTTGGAAATATATAAAAGTTCTGTTTCCCTTTTTGAATATTCTTAAAAATTTGTTTTTTTCTTTTCTGAATAAAACATATTATTCAAACATGTCGCACGTTTGCGGACAATATTTCTGGAACTTATTAATTGTTTTATTTGATTATAAAATTAATGCGTCGCGTATTATTTTAAACATTAATTAATACTCTTGTATATAGCAATTATATAATTAATATTAATATTACATTATATTATTGCAAACTAGCGGGTTAATTACGAGTTAATTGATCTTGGAAGTAACCATCTTTAATACACAAACTTTAACACAAATAAAACATAATATGCAGCCCAAAATTTCCAATCTCTTTTGTCATTAACATAAAGATTTCATTTCAAGCGTGGACAGATTTAAAATCACGTTTTTCTCTCTGTTCCTCTTCACTAATAATGTATAGTATTTCATATTCCATGTAATAATTCTCTCTGCTTTATCCTTATCTGATGTTATCGAGCTCTTCGATGCTAAGATCCGCTATTAATTTCTAGATTATACGTTGACAAGTAAAATAATATATACCATATGTCGCAAAGTGTTAAGCCCTTCACGCGTGTGTTGTCCCCTGATCGACGTTGTCGTAGGTTCCATTATTTTCAGTTACGACGCAGTTAGGACGCCCTTGAATGGCGTCACGATAACGCGTCTCGCGAATGTATATGTACAGTGTGTATGCGTAGGATCGTGTAAACGACGGCGACAAACGTTGCACGCGGCATTGACAAATTGTTCTGTTTGGTGTCATTGAATACCGCGGGGTCCGCATCGCGCCCGCGGTCTTCGCCCGCGTCGAAATGACGGAGTCGCGTGGAAAACGGCGAGATTCGGGGGCGAATAGGAAAGGGGTGGATTTGCCGGGGCCGACCACGGAACCGTATAATCTCCCTCGCCGGCTTTCACGCGGTTTACTCTCCCGGATGTGGCGTATGAGGGCGTAGGCACGCGAGAAAATTGCAAACGGACTAAGATGGATTGGGTCCGAAACGACTTTATCGGGCGTATTCCATTGCGCGCGAAACGAGCAAAACGATCCGCCGCTTTCAGCTCGTACATTTCGGGCGATTAGTACGCACTTAGGTCATCGTGAATCAGTTACGTGTCGCGAGTAAGAAAAGAAATCGATATGTCTTCCAATTTACCTTTTGTTTTGTCGCGCGAGATAGCTTTCAATATGTCAGAAGTTCTTCCATTTTGTGTAACCATGTCATTTTACACAATTTTGAATACTGATTAAAAGAGGCCTGTACGAAAGGCTTAATTGTCGAAAAAGAGGCTAACTCATACAGTAATTATAATTATGAATATACCATAAAAGTAGTATCAGATACACAATTTTCATTTATTTGTGCGTGTATGATGTACAGTCTTATTCATTAATGCCTGGACCTGCATTTTTATCATCATCATTTCATCTATACAAATCACTGAGTTTCAGGATGTATATACTACCACAGACTTCTATAGAAGCTGTGTGAACTACAGCCTGAAACTCATCGATGTATAGATGGAAATAAAGATTATGAAAATGTGAATCCTAGTAAAACTAAGGTCCAGGCATTAATAAATAAGACTGTATATATATATATATATATATATATTTCTGTGCACACAAAATAATATAAGTGTATTAAACTTATAAAATTTATTTTTAATTATATTGCAGAAAAATGTTGCTTACACTTAAAAAGGTTCAAAAAATTGTCTTTATGAAGTGTAAAGGTAGTGAAGCTGCTTAAATGCTGCAGAATAATGGCATCCACTCTTCCATGTCAGTAATAACTTTTGTAATTTGTAGGAGACATTAATATTGTGTTTTTTTTCGTAGGCTCCTGTCTTCTTTCTTTCCCTCCTTCCTCCTTCATTTCAGGCAAAAGAGGAGGAATCAGTAAATTAACCTCTGCCGTCGGGCGGAAGTTACTGTTTGCGGAATCTATATTTGAATTTCATGTTTGCTTGCGCCCGATGTACAGCGCAGCGATCCATTTAAGTCAGCCTACGGTAGATTCATGTCAAACTCCCTTTCCCTCCCCCCCCCTCTCTCTCTCTCTCTCTCTCTCTCTCTATACCCCCTTCTTTCGTAAAAGTGTAAGCAGTAAGGAGTGTGTAAACAGTGGCTAATTACGTCGTCTCTTATAATTTTCCGCAGTCTTTTACATCCCATATTAACGATCGGCGTTCCTTTGCCTGCGGCATAAATTGTGCGAGTTTTCCGTTAGCGCAAATATTTATATACATTATACTGGTTTGCAACATTAGCGCAATATTAAAGCGATATATCCGATAATCAGCCATTAGTAGATTTTTGCAACATTGGATTTACTGCATACACGTCTTCCTCTCTTACCCTGTCTCCCCCTGCCTCCCCCTGTCACCCTCTGTCTCCCCCTGTCGCTCCCTGTCGCTCCCTGTCTCTCTCCCTCTCTCTCTCCCCCTCTCTTTCTCGATATTTCTTAGACATTAGATAACATAAATATTGAACACAAATTTCAAAGAATTTAAAGGACTCAGAGCCGTGACAAGATGGTAGTGTCTAAATATTCTATTCTAAATTTATTGCGAAAAAAATATCACCTCGGCCAGGGTTTGAACCTGGACCTCCCTCGTTTCTTACTCTCATTTTAATTATTTAATCGGGGGGAGGGGGGAACGTAATAATGGGGATACATTGTGGAGATGATACTGTGTTATAAGACTGACAAATCAAGTCGGCGCACAGTTCTCGATTTCGAATACTGTCACGATAGGTGGCACTCGGGAATCAACATTAGACTGTTTATTGCGATAATTATTGCCATGTGCCTCGGTGGTCGAATTGGTTGAGACGCCCGCCTAGCGAGAGGGAGGTCCAGGTTCAAATCCTGGCCAAGGTGGTATTTTTTCGCAATAAATTTAGAATAGAATATTTAGACACTACCATCCTGTCACGGCTCTGAGTCCTTTAAATTCTTTGAAATTTGTGTTTAACACATACGAGCCTTACTAATTTATATAAATATTGAATTATAGTACGATAATCGAAATGACATTTCATAAAAGCCAGCAAAATATTCATTTATTTAATGGTGATGTTGCATATACAATATATGATATGTCTTCTTCCCCGTGTATTAGGCTTAAAGCCTGTTTCATCCAGTTCGTTCTGGTACTTTGAGCATTTGGTTTTACTTCATCTTCGGTAGGCTGCTAACCTTGCCGAAATATTTGATGTGTAATATCCAATATGTATGTATTATACATATAAGGAATATTTCATACTCGACGGATCACTTTGCGTCGCAAATAACCTGAATAATTTGTGGTAAGCTTTCTCTTAGCGGTAACTCCCTGATTTCATTCTGACAGAGATTATTTGTGGCAAGCTTTTACATTTTTATATTCTATATTCTATACATACAAACGACGTATAATACTTCTAACCAATTCTGGAATGCTTAAAATATAATCCAATCAAAATTAAACGGAATAAGATTGTAGTATTTGTCTACAAACCAATTCGTTATTTGCAACCGTACTGATTAGGAATTATTGGTCTCTTGACGTTTATGTTAAGAAAAACTTGATTCCGAATTAATAGAAAAATAAACTCTCGTACATTACGTTTCGGTAAATCTGAGCCAACCGGTATACATAAACATACTACGACCACTTGGTAATATATAATTAGGGTACGGAAATTTGTAAGGTTACGCGGCGAGTCTTCCCAGGCAGATGGGATACTTATGTACTAAGACGGTCCAGGGAGACCTATCGTAAAGCCATTTGCGCGCGCGATCGGAAATGGGAATTTCCGACTACCATATTTTCCAGCAAAGAAGAAGATATTATAGAATCCGCCGGTGATACGGAGTCCCAAGATATCGCTTCCGCGCATTATACAATATCGTGATTTAGCGACAATGCTAGCAGAATTATTGGAAGAAAGCAATTTATTAAGAATAGCCTTTGTTAAATTGCACTACTCTTGAACACTATGTTAAGTATCGCTTCATCTCTCTGATTTTTCTCTGCTGTTTTGTCTCTGCAAAATAAACTTATCGTTCAATTGCATTGTCGTATCAAAACTTTTCGTACCGATAATTAAAAGTTAAATAATGGTCGGATGCGTCTATATATATATATATACATGCGACTGCAGTTATTAACTTCCCTGTCGATGAAGACGTCCGCGCAGGAGGTGTTTACGAAGTACGTATTGCACACTCAAGTGGGTACTTCGTCGGAGTACTCCCTGTCTCGCATAGCACAAGAAGGAGATCGTTATTCTTCTCGCAGACGTGAGGGCCTTTTAAGGATCATCTCTGTTCATGGGGATGCTGCTCCTTTCTGCCCTTCGTACGCTCGAACGGGGCCAACGAACGTGCCGGGCGTCACTTAAGCATCCGTCTCACGTATCTTAGCGGTCGCCGATCGTCATTGGACACCTAAGTCGGACGCGACAATTGTTCGAGGAACAATAGCGGGGGCTACGGACAAAGACCAAAAACGAGCGAACAGTGTGCAGGGTCGCGAGCCTCGTACCTACCTGCAAAGGGAGAAAAAGAGGGGACGACAAGGGTGGGGTGAGATAGTGCGGAACGGAGGAAGGAAAGAGAGAACGAGCTAGGAGAAAGTGGCAAAGAGAAGGAAAAGAAAAAAACAAATCGGGGAAAGAGTGAAGTCGAAGTAAGCGTCGAGAAAGGGAGAGACGGAGGAAGAAGAAGGTAAAGGGAGCACGACTATGTCGCGCTGGCTCGATGCCAACCAATTACGAATGTAAAGTTATGGTAATGCTGATATCGAGCGCGAAGCGTGAAAAAAAAACAGCCGTAACAGAGCCGGGGGAGACGTCCCTATCGATATAGATCCATCGTCCATCGTTCACGCGTCTTCGGTCTGTCACTTTCTTTCTGTCGTTCCCGCAGTATACATTATTCAAGCATTCTCCCACATGTACGCCTGTCGCGCGTAAGATAATTGAAATCCAATACGTTTATCGGCTAGGCGTAGCCAGGAGTCCTCGCTATTAATTTCAACGCGTTTCTCTGCCCAGAGGGATTTCATTCCCGGCCAGTTGAGTAGATGTGACGACGATAGAGCCAGACGATTTCCTAGGTTACGCATTATGATTACATCTCGATTGTTATTTAATAATTGAGCCGACGCGGCAAGTTCGCGTTGCAATTTTATGTAGTTGATTAATCTGTCCCGGCAGAGCCGTATTCTCGCTAGCAAGCTAATTTTTGTAACGTAATAATTCTGCAATTTCAACAATTAAATGAATTCGTTCATTTTACAAATAGTCCCGTAAAATGTGTGCGCGCGTGTGACATTACATCGCGTTTTAGGCGGTACAAATGTCGTTTAAAACAATACATAGAGAAATATTCGTTTCGGCGTGTCAAAACAGGTAGTAACTATTGTCAGCCCGGACGTTACTATCGGCTGAGAACAACATGTGCAAATCTCGCCTGTCATTTCAATGGGTACGCTCGCCGTTAAAACCGCGATCGGATTTACCGTTTCAATCCGACTTGCGATTAAAGTTGAAAAAGATCCGAGCATTTTTCAAGAGCGCATTACATACTCAAGAATAATCGCATCACGCCACCATGTATCGATATTAATATGATACGTTTAAGAATATCTGATTACACATAAAGATCAGATTTTAAACAACGTTGTTTATTACAAAATTTCCTCCAGGGTTTTCGAAAATGAAACCTTTGCTTTTCTGGCTTTCTCTTTGAGTGTACCTTTATTTATTTCATCAACGTTCACATGACTTAAAGAATTGAATCAAGACTTTTTTTAATAAACCACTGCAACAACCACAAAGCGCAGCCGAAAAATCATATTTACGCAGACCTGTTTGCTCATAGAAGGGAAGAGAGGAAAAAACATTGGTCATTTACTGTTGCGTCGGTCTACTATCCGCGATAAGCGCAAACAAGCGGCCGCGATGCCTCCGTAACGACGCGTCGTTTGCAATTTTTACGTTTGCATTGCAAATTCGTAGTTGCAGTAAGCACGCCGCCTGGCTTTTGTACTCCACCGATGACGCCCGATGTGACGCGATTAACGAGCTCCGAGTCGTCGCGTATTGCCGGATATGCGCGCGTACGCGCTTACACACTGCCAACAGCGGAACATTATAATTCATTAATAATTAACGAACTGCTAATGAAATGGAGTGTCCGTCGCCGCGCCGGGTCCATTGACTATCGCGAGGGATTTCGATACCGAGCGATCGTTATAATTTTCATTACGCGATCGAATGCAAGTTGCCAACGCCTGTTGCAACGCCATCGCGAAAGCACGCAAAGTGGCGCTTAAAAAAATAAAACGTGTCGTTCCATTCAATATTATCGGTTTTGGATTGCGTAGAAAGCGCCTTATTCGGAAATTTCGTCGAATAACGGACTTTGCCAAGATCTCCTCTCGCCCGCGGAAAATCATTTTAAAGTGGTCTAAACGGACAATGGCTTTTTCATACATTTATCGTAATAACAACGTGAATCTTACACAATAGCAATTGCCCAGTCAAGTGACTAATAAACTAAAAAAAAATCACGTCGGCAAATGAAATGTACTCAAACGACACGTCGAATGGACCACCAAGGGATAGTTTTTCCCCGTCGATACCCGCGCGAGAATTCGCTTTTTTATTTGCCCCTCGTCACCAGTCGGGTTGCACCTGGCGTACTACATCGGGTGTCTCGGCGAGGCGCTCGCGAAAATAAAGTTTATTCGCGGCGGCCGGTCGCACGCGACGACAAACGAATAATCGAGTCAGAGCCCGAGAAAGTTTTACGCAAGTCAGAGTCGCCCGGAGGCAATCCCGCCGCCTGCCGCGCATCTAATTAAGCGAGATTAGCGGAGCGGCGTATTTCGTGCGCGCCCGGGCTGAGAGCCCCGTCACTCGAAATTCTAATTAAATTATTCTCCAGCTAGACAAAAGTAAATCAAACTCACGCACGCGCGCACGCGATACCGCGTATGTAATTCGCATTACGCTGCGTATAAAGTTAATTCATATTATTACGACGTTACAGCGCGGAGTGCACGTCAACCGCAAAATAGTGCTATCTAGCAAGACACTAATACGCGTAATGTGACTCGACCTTTACGCATGTGACACTCGGAGATGACGTGTTTTCCATGAGTTACCTCGTGCCTGCCTGGGTAGCCTAGCGAAAAAAATTTCTATAAATAACTACAAATTGAAATAGAAATTTGTAGAAATTTTTATCTCTTCGTTGAAACAATGTTTTTTTTGTAAAAATATCTACGAAATACCTTTACGGAACGTGTTACGTGTTAACACTCAAAACTTGAGTGTTTTTTCCGTAAGGGTAGTACCACAAATTACAATGTTCTTAAATCAAGAAATTATTGCAAGTAGTATTTCATAAAAATGTATAATTTTGTAAAAATTAGTACAAAACTTTATTAGTTTTAAAAATTTGAGAAACAACAAAATCTTAAAGAATTAAAACATCTGCTTACTTGTAGAATATGACAAAAATTAACAAAAGTGTTCCAGTTCTAGCATTTTTTGTTGATTTTTATAACACTTTTTAAATTTACGTTGAATTTCTTAGATTCTAGCAATTATATTTACAGTTTTGTACAATTTTATAAAATTATTTCCGGCAGGGTACACTCGATATTTAACGTCACGGAAAAGAAATATCGGAAATCTCAATATTATTATTACTGTTTAATCCTCGCAACTTTAAATTAATTTGATATATTTAAAATCACTTGAGCAATTGCAAAAGGCTCCTGTTGCGAGATGATTTTCTCGTACCATTTATTGGTTAATATAAAGTTGATATTTTATTGAGTAAAAATTGTTGAATAGAAAATATAACTTTACTTGTGAGCGCGATGCAAAACGGCGGTCGCGTCAAAAAGCGCCGCTGATACTTTCAACCCCGTTGTAATTTAATTGAATATGATCGATTAAACATTTTGGCAGATGCTGGTCTGGGTATATACCTTGTGCGCCGCGGCGCCGTCGGTCGGAAGAGAATTTAATGACGGATGGCGTCAGACGACGGCAAGGAAATTAGATGTGAAGAGAAGGAAGAAAGAGACCTCAATGTGCTCTCAATCAATCGGAATTTTTATCGGCTTTAACGACCAGTTCTCTTAACCACTGCGGAAAAAGGTCCTGATGCTACCGCTCCTAATGTCGAGTTCGCTCAGAGATACTTCCACTCATTGCACAATATACACAATGGCGACTCGTGCTTATACAAAAAGAAATCGAATGCTCTTGCGAGAAATAGTCATTCACAAAATATAGAAAGAAGAAACATACCCCGGGTGTATAAAAATTTCTGAAAATAATGTATATGTATAATTGTAAAACCAAACAATTTACACACGCATGAACTCTTAAAAATATATCTAAAAACTTTCAAAAGATTTTAACAGAATATGTCTCTCTTTTTCTATAATAAAAAAAGATGTTACCAGCGTGAATGTCGTTAATATCGAACAGTCGAGGCCTCTTTTCCGCGATGTCGATTGGTTTTCTCGAAGCGCGGTGTGATTCCTTCTCTTTTAGATTCGTGTCATGTTTCAGCCATAGACATAGTATATACTATGTCTATGGTTTCAGCTCGCATGTGAATTTTGACAGTTGTGCAAAAATATACTTAGAGAAAATTAGAGACTAAACAAAAAGTTAAAGAAAATGAAATTAAAATTAAAATTAAATATCTAATTGAGTGAAGAAGAATGAAAGAAATTCACATTCTTCTAATGTGATTTATATTATTATTACAGTAAATAATTCAATCATTTTTGCCCATAATAAATAAAGATTTGCAATTTAGAAATATACATTTGTATACCAACTATTGAAGTAAAATATTTAATCTTAGTAATTAGAATTTAAGTAACAACGATTTTTGTTTCGAAGCATTTTCTCGATACAACAGAATCAATCGTTACTTTAATCAATGCCAATAAGTCCGCAGAATGATACACAAAACGTAGTAACAGTCACGGAACAAAAAAGAACGAATTCTCAACGTTCGTAGTTGTTTTTCTCTCGGCGCGGTGACGTACGATGTTTTTGCGTGCAAGCGTGTACCCGAAGGTCGCCGCGCTAGCACTCGCTCGCCGAACGTCGTGCCGGTAGGCAGCAGCGAGAGTCGCTCCGTGCGTGTTATTACTTTTGCGTTATCGGTTTCCAAGACTCGATCGCGATGAATATAGGGATAAATCGCTATTGATTTGTACACTTTTATCAGTAACAAGTAACGTTCCTCGAATAATTATTAAGTGTCTACAACTCGTAATGAACAGAAACGAATTGCATATTGAGGCGACGGCTCTTTATCAACGTATACATATATATTTCATGAGACTAAATCATTAAAAATATTAATGCAAACCGTGGTACATTGTCGCGGTTACATCTCGTTTACGCACCGCGCTTTTAATTATCTGTCGATTTCGTTTAATCCTTTCTATTTTCGGGAAAAGAGAGAAGTTTGTGCGATTTCGGCGTTCGTGCTGTACTTAATTCGTTTTTCGTTCTTCGCAACTCGTACGGGCAGAAAGAAAAGAAATATCGCCAATTCAAAAGTGATTTATCTATTCTTCTGAAGTTGTTAATTTGAGTAATTTGTATAACAGAAAGTTACGCGATATTTGTTAATAATATTTCGTGCGTTTTGCGGTATCTCACATCGCGTACGGGAGTGCCCGAAATTTCGCGCGATCGATGATTTTTGCGAGTAAGTGTTGCGTTAGTGCAACAAGGAAATCTGAGAGGAGGAGCAGGCTTAGAAGGCATCGGGCAACAGCGGAGAAATTGGTGAGGTGAGTGTCTTACACTTTTATGTTATTTGCTACTTGCGCAAAATAAAGCATTTATTCTGTGTTTTTATTTTATTTATTCAAATGATTAGGACGAGAATTCGAATAAGTGTTAAAGACAAAACCATACGTATAACATTTTGTGAGTTTATATTTAAAAGGAAGACTTTCAGTATTCTATATAATTATTTTAATAAATACCTGTTTTTAAAAATATAAAATATAAAGTATATTTAATACAATCATATTGATTTTACATAATTAGTCTATAATAATCATATACATATTTGTATTTTTACAGTTTAACATATGCAGTTGACGATACAACTCTGCTGTTGCAAATCGTATCAGTGAGTGACAAATTACTTTTTATTTTAAATGAACGTTGCGCATACAATTACTTCTTTGCATGTATAAAAATTCTTAAAAACATACAAAGCTCGAATACAAACTACGCGCGCGAAGCGCGCGTTTTGTCATTTCGAGTTGTGTAAAAGCGAGATTAAACAAAATAAAAATGTAAAATTTTAATAAACTCGCCTAAAAGGTAACTGACCAGTTAATTATATGAAAAATTCTATCTTATAATATTACAAAAATATTTTGCAATTACCAATGTTTTGTTATTAACTCTAGCTCAGTATTATTCTTAATTCCAATTTAATACTAATTCTATCGACGGTATAAAACTATAAGAAAAATAGAAGTCACTTGATTGCATTACAATTGTTACTACAAAATATAATTTAGAATTTTCTGATATAATTTAATTCAGAATCTTGTGTGACTTATATACCATGCACAGTTTTTGCAATTAAATTAAGACGATTTTGAAAAATCTAAGGAAAAATTGCTATATACAATTATTCATATATATTAATAGTCACACACACGAACACATACGCGTCCACGCACTCTTTCCCTTTTTAGCTCTTGCTATCTCTGTCGTGTATCTCTTTTCAAATTATACACCTCATCAATAGAATGATTTACAGGATTTCTACTAATGAAAGTCTTTTTAATCTACTTATAATAATTACATGATAATTATATGCATTACACGTCTCCCACGTATTACACGCTGCAACCGCATATACACATTTATGACTATTATTTCTACTATTTGTAATTATGCAATTACGTAAATAAATTTCCAATTATTTACGCAACATACTAATCCAATACATTATCAGATAACTGACTGATTAATTATGAAAACGAATTTCTCATTATCCAAATCTTGATAATACGCACGTGTGTATTTCTGCAATTGAATTATTACCATGGCAAACGTATGTAAACACATAATTCTTACAAGTTTGCGTTAGATACATCACTACAGAAAAATAATAATATATTAAAAAATTGTATTCCACAAAACTAATGCAATATTAAAATATAATTGTCTGATTATAGTCCGGCCATTAAAAATCCTGCGAGCCTAATTAAATTATTTCCTTCTTTGTTAATATTGCATTAAGGTCTACATAAACTATTTAAGAGAACAAAAACGAAAAAATAAAATTAAAGAAGGAAAAACACATATTAAATTGCCAACAGATTACAATTCTAAACTGCATTTTCAAGCCTGTGAATTATATTTATTTCTATTCGATGTAGGTATACATATAACATTTTTATTTTATATACAGGGTGCTCCCGGATTAAATGGCCAAACTTGAAAGTGTTATTTAGGACCTCAAAGCAAGAAAAATTTTCCTCTGGAAATATGCTCATAAACGTTCCGTTCACGAGATATTGACTTCTGAAGTTATGAACTGTTAGGAATGAATAATTTCGAAATAATTTAGATTTATCCTCTTTATTGCTTTCTAATAATAAAAATATAATTATTAAACGTTTTGTTCAAAATGATGGCCTCCAGCTTGGAGACATGCATTGCACCTATCGATGACAGAATGAGTGGCTGACTGACATTGTGCGTCTGTAATTTTGTTACACGCCTGCACTATATCCTCCGTTTTAATGATTGAAGATCATTAACAGGCACTTCATACCAGTTTATTCGACGAAAGCATTCAACGTTGTAAGTACGATGATACGACGCTTTGTTTACCATGCAAATAAAAGTCTATCAATGACCTTCAATTTCGTAAACAAAGTTCCGTCCTACTGTATGTTTTGCGATTGGTTTTTAAATCAAGCAAATTATGATTTACAATTCTCGCAAAACATTTTATGGACAGATGAAGCCATATTTACCAGACAAGGAATTCTGAATCAAAGAAATAGTCATATTTCGAAATTATTCATTCCTAAAAGTTCATAACTTCAGACGTCAATATCTCTTGAACGGAACGTTTACGAGCATATTTCCAAAGGAAAATTTTTCTTACTTTGAGGTCCTAAATACATCTTTCAAGTTTGGCCATTTAACCCGGGAGCACCCTGTATATCAAATTATAATAAAATTCACCATTCAAATCGCATAAATAAAAAAGATGCATATCTTAAAATTAATATTTCATTAGTCAAGTAAATTGCGACTAAAAATTACAGACGGTCTTTAGCGTAAACGTCTAAGAAAATGATGAAGCTGCAGCTTTAAATCTCTACGTCATTTCTTCTTACTGACGTTTTTAAGTAGGGATGTATGCGTGATAATACGTATTTGCGCAAGGACGCATTATCCTTACGACGCGGCGACGATCAGATATCGACTTTGCGGCGAAGTCGGAGGGTCAGAGAATCTTTTTCGTGTCGCCAGGGCTCATCCTCGCGGGTTATGGGGTCGCGGACGATTTACCGTCCTTCTATACAGGGTGTCGTTGAATCACCGTCAAACCAAACGACGTGACCGACCTGCGTATATATAGCAGTTTTATGCGCGCCGATTCCTGCAAGATTCTACGAAAAAGCGGTACGTTAAGTCAGCTTTAACAGCTTTGCTGAAACAGCCTTTTCACTTTTATAAATTCCGCACAACGCTCTACAGTTTTAACGGTTTCGTCGATGCGGACGAACGCCGCGAAGAAATCCTGACGCAGCGCACCGAGAAACATAAAAAAAAATGTTACGCATGTAATGTCGCGTTTTATCGCGAATTGTTCCTCATCATTTAATGCATTGCTAAATTATTTTCAACCGTTAGGTCTACTTGAATAAATGCAAAACTTTATTCTTACTGCTATAACACATCGATATTGATCGCATGAATTTGCTGTGGATATTTAACAAACGGTAAATGCAACATTTCAGCTGCTCATTAAAATGCATGTAAAATCCATATATGAAATTTATATAATTCCCTTATAATGTCATATAAAAGTCGTACAAAATAATTCAATAAATTTATACAACATTAATGCTAAAAAATATAATCTTCTATCTTAATATTTTTGCGAGATTTGATTTCAATAATAAACGCACTGAATTTACTGGATATTCCTTGTTGATAGCAGATATAAAAGCGCGGAACAAAATTTCAACGGGAAAGGGAGAAATAGTAATATACAACTGTTAAAAACGAGTTATTGGCTTTTGCGAAAGGCGTGGATTCTGGAAATGTGGGATGACGGCAATAAGAAAGGGGAGTGTATGTCTTGTGATTATTTTCGAGGGAAAAAGCTTTAGACCAAACGAGTTTCCGGAAGACGATTCTTATGCTAAGTACTTATCCTGAAACTTTCTGCACACTCACGTTGTAACACAAGAGTTGGCCTTTCCGTAGTCGAGAAAGTTACCAAGGGAGAGAAAAGAGAAAAATAAAATGTATGGGGAGCTAGTAAGCAAAAGGCCGGGTTCAGAGATCAATAAAGCAAAATCTTATCGTATATTAATAGCGCTAAACTTGCTCTGGCCGAAATTCAGCACAAATCAATATGTTTGACATTTGCGGCTCCATAGACGCAATCTGTAACTAGAATTGAATCGTTCTCGCTAAACAAAAATATTAGCGACAGCATAATATTCTTATTTTAATAAATATATCAGAACATCTGACGTTATGAAGGTTCATTTAAATATAATTTTATAATTTTATGCTACAATAATTCCGTCATTTTAGTCCTTATTAAAAATTTTAATGATTATAGGACATTTTAGTTCTTATTTTAAAGATTATTTAAAGGTTGAAATAAGTGATAACAATAATTTTTCTCTTCGCTTAATTTCAAGTCGACCATGGGCTAAAGAAACTTTAATTTTATCTTTAATGGTCGAGATGTTTAATGCTGAAAATTACGACGTCATAACCCGTGCCTGGTCTCCAGCCGAGCTTCCGCTAAGGAAAGCACGACTACGCATTCGTCAAGCAGTCTATAACTAAGAGAGTCCTCCTGATTGTTAGCACACCCTATGTACTACAGGCGCGAATCTCGTACTTCCTCGCTATGACCGTGCCTGCAAGCCATGCATTCCTTCCATTCAGGAATTCATTAAGCCCGATTCTACACAGCCGCGCAAATATAGCTCGCAGACATCAGCCAAACGTCGGACGAGAATTTGGACGCCGGCTTAATCCGCAATTTACGTGGAATTCGAATAATCACCCACCGAGGGGAGAACCATTGTCTGCCTTCTTTTTCAGCGTAATGCGAAATTCGATTTTCCGCACGTACTCATTAGCGAGCAGAAAATTGGCATTTTTACATACACATGCGCAACGTATTACATTATTTGCATAATGTATTGTACATATTATATCACGCGGTGCAACGTATGAGGGTTCGGCCTGTTCTATTTAAACAGCGGTGGAAGAATTTCTACAGGCAAAAAGAGGGTAGCGTGCAAGTTCGTCCCTCATCAATAACCGATCCATAAAAGACCCTTGTCTCCCTGTCCTCTATCCAACCGAATTTGCTTCATACGTTTCTCAACGAGCTGAAAATGCCCGATACACTCGGTAGCATCCCGAGACGTGGTCCTGTATCCGGCAGGTCTTATGCGAACGTAGAATCGACCGTAATGAATTCCTGAATAGGCGGGTTATATATACGCGCGGAAGTAAGTCCAATTTGCTCATATCTGCACATGCGTGATGCATGAGCTCCGTATCGGATACGGGGACAGAATACATCCTGTCAACGTGCTGAGTAAACAGTGTCTTCGCGATCAACGGCGTTACGACGGATCAATTTCTACCGTGAATGATGGTCGCGGAAGCGTGCCAGAGAAATCGGTGTATATCGGGGCCGATCGCTCGAGAAATAGGATAATCGATTTCTGTTCATAACACGCACCGACGCCTAAGGAAAACTATAATAAATCTGAGAAATGAAAGCCTGACGCAATAACGGCGGAAACGAGTTAAATAAATTCCCTTCCGCCTCTATTATTACCATCGTTCCTCTTATTATTGTCAGCACCGCTTACTTTACTCCGTTTACTTACACCTCTGATCCGAATTGTTACGACACCATCGCGATTGCGGCACAGATTTTCTACGTAATTAATTTTACTGTACTCATCAGCTGAAATAGAATTCACGAGGAAGCGATGTACATAAAATAAAAATGCTTAACGTATAAACGCTTGACATAAAAAAAAAAAGGAAGTGGTAGAAAGAATACAGCGTGCCACGTTACTTAAAGGTATCGCAATCCCATCGCTTCATCGCAGAAATTATCCTTTTAACCGCATAACCGCGCTGTACCCGCAGCATTTGCATAATTTTCATAATGCATTAACGAGATTTCCATCGGAGACACGATGCGCCGAGCGCAAAACTGTATAATCAACCAGCGGACGGGCGTGCGGTCGGCGGACGTGCAAACACGGATGTACTTCCGGTTCACCGTGACGATCGTTTCCCATCGGCTGCGCCTGTCGGTCCGTCATAGCAATACGAATCTCGAACGGACTCCGTGTTCCCTCGAGTACGAAGATCCCGTGCGATCCCGTCTACGACTCGCTAAGCAGCTGTGCTCTGTGGTGCAGCTTAGCAGCAATTTTTGCTTCCTCATAGAGAAAACTGTGTCCGAATTAAGTTTCTGAGAAAACAATTTCCATTTTGCAACTGTAAACTATCCTCCCCTCATTTTTTGATAAAACACAACTTGATATAAACAAATTCTCAATTTGATTAATAAACAATTTCATTTTGCAATCTAAAACAAACTTTCCCTCCTCTTTAATCGGGTCCAATTTGCTAAATTCAACTTGCCCAGTTATTTAGGAAGCAATTTGCAAATTTCTATTTTTTTCTTCTTTAACTTTATATTTAAATATGCACCCCCGTCTAGCTTTCTCTACGAGAAAGCCATGTGTAAACTTTTTTTCATAATAATAATAATACTAACCCGAGTCGAGTATTTGATCCCCGATGGGCCTCAATTATTCTAGTCTTCGTTTGGACCTCAGAGTCGGTTTGAAACTCCAATTTGAGGCCCAAATGAGTAAAAATATGTGTTTAACTTCATTCTAATCCTCAAAGAGAATGTAATGAAATATTTCACCCTCTTTGAAAACTCTTAGGCCGAAGAGGATCTACTGAACCTCTGTTGATTACACTCGCATTGGTCTCTTTACTGCTAAGAAGGAAATAACGACTCTTTTCAGGCCTATCCGAGGTAAAAATTCAATATATTTTCTCCGACACCTTAGTTCGACCTCATTGCTCTCAATTCAAAAATTATACGAGGCTAAACTGAGGCCAAAATATTCGACTCAGGAAATTCAAATAATTTCGAAACTGCCCGTTGCGTTCCGCTGCACGGAAGAGAAATGCAGCTGCCGTAGCTAAACACTGCCTGTGGTAACTAAATTTTAGTTGTTAAATACGGACAGCTAATATGTAGTTGCGATAGCTAAATGCTTTGCTGCTGTGTCTATTGTATTAGGTGCGATAGCAAATCGTTTGCTGTGGTTTAGAAATTTATAATTTACGGCAGCAAAATATTTTCAGCAAACCATGATTAGCTACGGTACCGAATTGTTGTCTTCAGTGTGTGCTTACTTGAACCACTCGGCTCTCAAGATACAAGTCGCAGCTACAATCGAAAGTTCGCTCGAGCGATTCGACTTGAAATATTCTTGATTCTAAGGGGACACGGTCGAACTTGGAGCATCTTGTCGCGCGACACTCCGTATAATATTGTTCTACGGCGTTACGTAGACGATGATGTATTACAGAAACTCCATCTCCTCGCGGGGGCAACGCTTTGAATAAAACATTTCGATATCTTTCGAATCGAGTTATACGTTGGAAGAATAGGGAAACATAAATAACACGTCGCGCGATAAAAATTCAATGATCATTTCTCATTTTTCATGAGGATGCAGGGGGAATCAGCGTCGGATCGACCTTACACTTTCGAGACAGGGAAAGTCACGCTTCAGTTTCGATAAGGGAGGCGTCACGACGTTAAATCGCATTCTAACGGCGCGCCCGACGTCTGCGTTGCGTTTGTTGCGGTATTGCGGCTATTCCATTATAAAGGGAGAGCCTTCCCGCCCTCCCCCAGATCGATAACGCGCACCGCGAAATTTAGCCTTATCGGTGATGCCGATGATGCGTTAATGCGAGCAAACGGAGCCCCGACAAGTGGGAATTAGTCCGACGAAATCGACTGTTTAAGAAATAACGCTCATCCGCGGAATTACTCGGCAAACCGAGATAGCGAAAGTACCCGAAGGTCCCAACGAACATTCTAAGTTTTCGAAGTAATGAACGTCAAATTGAGCTCGATCGTACGAATTCGGCGATCGCGCTCGTTCTACCTCATCGCGAGCAATAACCGTAGCAATTCTACTAATTACGACTAACAATGTTTGCTAAAATGTGTACTTTGAGCACGAGTCCCGCGCCACGGATAATGTACCGCGGGATAATTACGCTTCTTGAGGCAATTACGCCGGATCCCAATCGATATTTTACATCGTGCCCCATTTTTGCGGGGAAGAAAGCGCGGCGAGATCGCGGCCGATCGCCGCGCGAGTAAGGCCGGTTTCACCAAACGTCGCTTAACTTTAATCTTATTGTTTTAGTTTAATTCATGTTTGCCTCTTCCTGAAGTAACAGTTGGAAAGAAACAAAGAATGAATGAAGCTAAAGTTGGTAAAACTGGGCCTAAAATATCGCAGCCGTATAAATAACGAAAGGCAAAAAAAGGAAGCCGAGTATAAGCGCCATCCAATCAAGAATTACATAATTTAATTATTCACGGAAAAAAAAGATTTGCTATGACAACCAAAAACCCTGCTAGTCTAGCAAATTTACCGTAATATACGGACAGCCAGTTTGCTATGTTGCAGTAATCAAATCGCAAAGCTGCATAGGATTAGTAATTATATCTAATAAAATTTGATGTTACAGCACGGTAGATTTGTTAGTAGAGCAAAGATCATTCTTTACTACAACCAATGGAAAAGATAGCTTGGTACATGTAACTAATTTTTTTGCTTTTTACATAAAAGAAAATTAGGTGTATTAATAAATCCTATTATTGGCGACGAGAAGATTCGCTGGCGCCCCGTAGTGTAAGCTGTGAAACTACCGTAAGTCAGACATTTCGGAGGTGCATATACACTGCATTGGATTTGTTTGCTATTATGCTTTCAATTTTGGATATAAATAAAGCTTGTGCGGGCTATGTGAGGCCTCTGAGGGAAGGAGAACAGTACGTACGGTCGGGGTTATGTCTGACTTACGGTAGTTCCACCGCTCACTACTGCGGGGCGCCAGCGAATCTTCTCGTCGCCAATAGCAAAATTATTAGTTAGACCAACAATTAAAATTAGGTAAAGTAATGCTCATTAAAACATTTACTCTGCAATTATTATTGTGGCGATCGCAATATGCGATACTTGCCCTGGCTTCCACGCCTCCCTTTATACCCTACGAGACTGAATTTTGCTTCCGAGTTTTTGGCCGCCACCATGCGCGGCCTAGCGGCGGTCGGCGAACTACTCAGAGGCTGGCGCTAGCTACGTCTCGCACTTAGCGAAAATGATTTGTTGCAGTAACTAAGATAATTTCAGCAAAAATCGATTTGTTTTATAAACAAAGTAACGATTGCTCTTACATACGACTTCTTTGCTGCATTAGCAAATTTACTTCTTTAAAACGTTTAATTTTGTTCAGCAAACTATAGATTTGCTGAATCAACTAAATCAGTTTTTTCCGTGTTTAGATAGATGTATGTTGTAGAGAAAAACAAACGTCTTCTCTACAGATGATATCATCAAATTGCGCCAACTAAAATGGATATTTATACAAACTAGATACTCTATTATTTTTTATATTAAAATGTTATATCCAAATAATCGAGCGTAAGATTTTACCGGAAGAAATAAAGGAGACAGTAATATATTAATGAGACAAATTTTTAATACTTTATCGCAGCCGAGGGGCGCAATAACGATACGACGATGCAGCGGGTTAACAAATACGTAAATCCCATTCGCGTAACACCTCGTAAATCTGACGTTAATCCCTCTCCCCCCTCGCAAATTTGGCGCCCCGCCAAAAGTGTAAAAAGTTCGGGCGC
>NW_011967215.1:0-6850 GCF_000949405.1 Vollenhovia emeryi | reverse complement strand
AAAGTTTTCTTCTTAACATGTATCGGGAATTATATTGGCAGGTACGTTTTAAAAGAACGTTTTATTCGTCTCTATTACAAAAGCCTCTTTAACAAAGATCAACGTGTAGCGACTTGAAAAAGTCCAGGATATTTAGAAGATTGTAACTTTATCCCTTGTCCTATCGTTTAAGCCGGCTGTGACTGCGACGGCACGATCTCTTCGGCGCAATACGTCATTTCGATCGAGTTTCGAAGCGATATTGTCTCCGACCGCCGCGCCGAAGTTATTCGTTCCTCCAACAGTTCCTTAAGTTTTAATAGCGATCGTAGCAACTGCTTCAATTTCGTAACACGTAAGTATGGAAGTAAAAATCGCGATTGGTCACCGATACCTTATTAGATATCGTAGTGCTTTCTAACAATAAATGTTATTTCGCAACTTTTCGGAAGCACATTAACAGATACCACTTATCGCGTTTCAACCCTCCAATCTTAACTTTAAACTATAATAAATAAAAGTGGACACGTGACTAAAAAGATTTCGTACTTCACCTTTCGATGACAACATTCTGCTTAAAAAGTTGTATATTTCGTGTTAATTCATATACATGTATGTAAGCCGGACAAACATTTGTAAGTAGACGTTACCTGGGGTCAACGTTCCACCCAAGATTTCGGTCCGCTACAATATTGAGATGGAAAGGAATGATAGAATAAGAGGCTTGACGATCGTGAATTTCAAATAGGTTCAGATGTTTACGTTTATTACAATATACACGATGACTCTCTATCACGTTGTTTTCGACCGCTCGCTCGGGACGTCTTCACGCGCGAAGCACTCGTCCATAAGAACACGAATTCTTTGAGTGTATAAACCACTAACTTGTCATACAATTTGATTTAGAAAAAAGGTCAGCAGGTTATGATATCTAAATAAAATGAAACGGAAACTCTCATCATTTATCTCCGCCGTTCCGGAACACTGAAGACTCTATGGTCAATCTAACTATACAATAGAATCGCTCGCTGGTACTACTCGACGGAATAATCTCGTTTTAGGTCTAAGAAAGTTAACATTGACGCGTGTTCGCAACAAGGGATTAGTTCGTGAACGGAGGGAGTCCAAGTGTACTCATCTCTCTGCTTCTTCGATCCTCCCTCGATGGCTCTTTCTCCTGTTCCACAACGGCCGGTGTCGTGCCTTCGATCTCTCGATTCTTCGGGGTCGAGTACGATTGTTATTCGGAGTTATCCCAGTTCTCGTCGGGTACGCCTTTGCCCGTAGGTTGTACGTTTCCGTTACTCCTAGAGGAAGTCTGGTGTCCGAATCTCGGATATTAGATCCTACTTGGCCGGCCGTTAGAACGAAAGAGAGCGATCCGCTGGATCGCTCCCTCGATCCTACCACGTGGATCATCGGGACCTGCGCACTCGCGGTCCTCCCCGCCTTCCTTACTATCGGAAGAGGGGATTTGATATCCACATCTCACACATTTATCAGTAATTTATTAATATTTAATATTCAATACCAATTTGATACCAAAATCTATTGTTGAGTAATATTAACATACATTCCAACTTTCAACTGTAAAATCCAATAATAATTTATTTATATTTTTTTGATCAATTATTTATTGTAAACTATTCATTTTATAATTAAAAGATGTATGTTTCGACATTAATACTTTGTGAACGCAAAAACCTTTCATTACATAATTAAAAGCAAATATCTAAAAAAATTATTTCTTTCATTTGATAGCAAAGTAAATTTTTTGTTACTATGCTGTAAAATTTAATGGTACTTATATCAAGAAACACGGTAATGTTTTAGTATAAATACTAAGTATAAACGCAGCGAGACTGCTCGCACAAGTCCGATCGTTTCAGCAGCGCCATGTTTTTTTAATAAGTAACGTCGTAAAACATAACCGATCCAACATTTAAATTAGAGAAGGCCATTTTCACATAAAATATTTATTTGTAGTAAATTCGTCCGCAATATGTTTTTATTCAATAAAAGATTTCCTGCTGTTAAAACTTTGTATCATTAATGTTATTATCTTCTTTATTTCTTTCTCATAAAGTTTTTCTTTCGATTTTTTTTTGGATAAAACATTTCAATGTCAAAAATAATAATAATACTGCAATTAGTTTGTTTATATAATCATACTCTACATGTATATAAGTACCTGGTATCTATCTGTCTGACCGCAAACTCCTCCTACATTTGTGGACCGATCTTCTTGTAACTGGTCTCAAAATTTTCCAAATTTTTCTCAAATTGGGACGATGGGGTTTTTTTCAAGTTTTGCACACCCACGCACCCAACCACGCATTCATAGTGTTTGTTTATTTCACCGGGAACTCCTCCTGCATTTGTGGACCGATCTTCTTGCAACCGATCTTAAAATTTTCCAAATTTTTCGGGGGTGGCTGCTATTGGGTTTTTTTTTAAGTTTTACCCACCTACGCACCCACCCACGCATTCACACTGTTTGTTTGTTTGACTACGAACCCCTTTTACATTTGTGGACCGATCTTCTTGCAACCGGTCATGAAATTTTCCAATTTTTTCGGGAAAGACTGCTAAGAGGGTTTTTTTAATTTTTGCCCACCCACGCACCCACCCACGCATTCAAACTGTTTGTTTGTCCGCGAGTAAATCAGTCATTTTTGGACCGATCTTCTTGAAATCGGTCTCTAAATTTTCCAAACGGAGATAGCGCACCCACCCACGCATTCACTCTTTTTGTTTATAATTGTATTTTGTTGTATAAAATTACTGGAAAAGACATACCCCAAAAATAAAAAAATTCAAAATCAGTTTCGAGGTTTCCATGTACAGGGAGATTATGGTCCGATTTTTGTGAAATCGGTACAAAATGTTGCAAATTTTTCGGAGAAGAATTTCCCGACTGAGTTTTTAAAATCTGTGACACCCTCTGGAATGCCAGTTTATCGACTCAAAATAAAAATAAGTGCTACAATTATTCTATTAAGGAATTTTAATACCAAGAAAGGACTATGCAATGGCACAGGATTCATTGTTATTGATCTAGAAGTGCGGGCTCAAAAGCTAGTATTACATATTCCTATATGTATAAAAATACAGTATTTATTTCCATATCATATTACCAAAGTGGGTAAATGTTAGCGCAGGAGTTAGTACGGAGAGAACACTCAAACGTAGATCAAAAGAACTGAGCCCTTATTTTAGCGTACAAAAACCTAAAAGAAAGTAGCTGAGAATGCAGCTCTCGTGGGAAGAAAAACATAGGTACACAAAAGATAAGCAATATGCCTAAAGGATGTATACCTAAAACTGTTGACTTGAACGCGCCCGATTATTGTGTGAGGAGATTATCCGACAGGGCGCCGATTGATAATCCCCAACAGTAAGCTCATTAATTAATGAAATACATGGTATCTCCACCATCACAGACAACACGTAAGAGCAAGGAAAAATGATTATAATATATCCCGCAGCCATAACAACCTGGGGACAAAGTTAAAGAAAATTAATAAACTTTTTAGCATATTCTTCTGTTAATACTCAAATTCATATTCGTATACATTTATCATATATTCATTCTTTCATATACTTACTAAAGACAGACGTTCAAAATGCATTGGCGTCTCACTGTATAATTGAATCGATTGTATGATAATCGGATTTAAAAGAAAAGCGCAGTACGTGAGTCTGCTAAGAGGGATCCATGTTTTTAATGACAGGAACCGATTAACAATACCTAGAACAAAAACCAACATACAATAAGAAAATGACACGTTTCGAAACTATTATATAAGATGCAACTTGAAATGTAATAAACTGCCATTACATTGAAACAATGTTAATTTAATAAGAATTTATATATTAGTGAATGAACAAACCTCTGTGTTTAGTGGAGCACGCTATCACAATCCCTGTTATACCTATTGCCCAAAATATTCTGTGTAGTGCTACATAAATAGCAGAAACTAGAATGGATACGTGTCGCTTGTAAATTACTATTACAAATAATACGTAAACGATGCAAAGGCTAGCAAGGAACCAACATAAGATTATAACTTTCTGAAATATAAGTTAAATTATTATTACACGTTTTTATGTATGTTGTTACACATAATATAATTGATTAGTATATGCGGAACTTGTTAGTATATATACAATAAATTTATATATTCTGTAAATATTTCAATGACAATTTTATTTAATATGTTATGTAAAAGTAAAATAGATATTTTACCCTTCTCGAGACCGCATTATTGTTCAATTTTATTAAAATGTAACCTGTAACCATTCCAATAATATATGGATTTATTCTCATCCATGGTGGTGTATACATCACATCTACAAGTCTAATCAGTTCATCGAATCTGCAAAAATAAAAAAATCGTCCTCTTAATTAATTTCCCAATAAACATATTATTTTGATAACTTACGTCAGAGTATATTCGTGAATGTATGAAATATAACCGCTAAGAATAGTGGAGCCTATTAAAAGTGTACTCAATATCGTAACAGCAACATAGAAGTATCTGAAATTTATAATATATATTTATTGAAATATGCACAAGGTACTAGTTATAAAATCATCCGTAATCGATTAACTCACATACCTAGTCGACAGAATCAATACCATAATAGCAATTATGTAAAATTGCATATCGTTAGCTAGATACCAGCTCCAACTCAGGCACTGCAGTAAAATAATGGAATGATACTTTTATGCGCTTCTAAACATAATTTTTAGCTGAAACAAATATGTTCGTACCATGTCTTTAAGACGAAAAAAATTATTTATGTATAGAAGATTTCTCCACCAGTACTTCGGACAAGTTTCATGCGACCTCTCATACACGTAAAATTGCGACGTCTCATCGAACCAAGCAGAGCTTAATTGCGATATTCCCACCGCTACCATGTAAGCCGGTGTCAACCTTAGCAAAGTTTTAGTTCCATTATGATTATTATATTGCTTTTATTGCTGTCTGCAATAATCACTATAGCGTACCTTATAAATCGTTTTATTATATGAGTAACGAGTTTAATTAATTTCTTTCTACAATTAGCAGGCTCCTTTAATCTTCCGTTCGTCCGCAAATATGTGTAAGTCACTAAACATCTGCTTGAGAAAAAGAATGTATCAACTTGCATGAATGACATGACAAATAAATAAGTATGATTCTCCAGGAATCTAAAGCATCCTACTTTATTGTCTGTGAACATCAAACAATCTTTATTACACGTTTAAAAAAACAGGACACCAAAGAAATTTATTTTACGGATACAGTTTAAATTACTTGCCATTAGTATCCCATGTATAGACTGATGCGTGGAGTATGATTATGCAACACATGCTTAACAATTTTAAACCGTGAATGACGGATATTGTACCAGCATCTAATTTCGTATTAAATATTTTTCTCGTATTTGTGTAAACGGAGAAACATATTAATATTTTTCCAATTTTACTTTCTCGATGTGAAGGCAAATTTACATTCGTTTCTATTTCCTTAGACCTATCACCATTTATACCTAAATCATAATTTGAAATCTTTATGAGTATCTACTATAAAACTGAAAATGCATTGATTCAGTAAGAATAGCATTTAATAAAGGAAATCTGTAAAAGTGTTACATGTAGTATATACACAGTGGTACATAAACAATATATGTATAGTTACACAAAAAATTATATTGTCAATTATTAATTATTTAAAATAATTGTTAATTGCAAAAATAATGGCATGTACTTCATTAAATAATTTTGATATCGAATTAGTTTTGTAGAAAGTGAAAACTGATAAGTCGAAATCATATATGGTCTTAAACAATTTTTTTATAGAAATTTTTCTAAAAGTTTCTGATATAGTACTAACTGCTATTAATTTTGTTCATCTTACTTTCTTTTATCCACTTTTGGTACACAAAGATATCGTATATCGTTCCAATTATTGTCATAAGAAAAAGTGCTAAAACAACACTGCAAATAGAATATTTCTATAGTGATTTTTATACCTTTGGATAAATAAGAGAGATTAAGATTATTTATAATATTTATACATCTAGAATATTTATAATATCTGAAAAATTACATAGAGAAGTAATTGCTACGAGTATTTTGACATTATCGGTATTATTCTTGTGACTTACCAGATGACACTTAATGAACCATTGAATAGCAATTTAATGTCGTCCTTTAAATCTTTAACCTGGATCAATTGAAAGTTTGCAGAATATAAATCATCGATAAAGATAAGTCTATCACAAAGTATTTTTTCCAAAATAAAACTTAAATTCTTTGTAGTGCACGATGCTGGTAAACAGAATCCGAGCGTAATCACATCCTAAAATAAAACTTTCTATACATATATTTAAATATTAAATATCAAATGATATATTTAATTATTAAACGTAATATTTCGAAATACACACATTTTACGTTATTTTATTTTATAGAGATTTTATAAGCTCACCTCGTTGTATATATGTATATGTGTGATATTGAAGTGTACTATTGTGTCTAATATGAGCTACAAAATAATTTATTTTAAAAGGCGGAAATCTGTGCGGATCGCTGTACAGTGCGTTATTTAATATTTTATGTTCTGCAATCTGTAAATGATTCGTATTCATTGTATCAAGACATTGGCTACGACTTCCCAGCCAATAGTTGTTTCCGTAAAGAAAACCTGGTTTAGGTGCGCCGTTGGAATCTAACACTAAAAATAAAAATTAGAACGTTATTATTTATACAAATAAAGACATACAAATGTTTACTTGTTATTAGTCCCTCAAAATTTTCAATAATCGTACAAATTAATGCGAGAAATAATCCTTGTATATAATATATATCTTGCAATAA
>NW_011967214.1:2146737-2165297 GCF_000949405.1 Vollenhovia emeryi | reverse complement strand
AATGAGAAACAACAAAAAAAACGTTCGTTTTTGTGTTGAGAATTCGTTGGCCCATCTACGTAATGGAAAATTCCGTACATATCACTCGCTCGCCGAACGTTGAGCCGGCAGCAGCGAGAGATGTTCCGTGCGTGATATTATTTTTACGTTACCGGTTTCCAAGACTCGATCGCGAAGAATGTAAGGATAAAATGCTATTGATTTGGACTCCTTTATCAGTGACAAGTAACGCTACTAGATTAATTATTAAGTTTCTACAACTTGTAATGAGAAACGAATTGCGCGTTGAGGCGACGGCTCTTTATTAACGTGTACATGGATATTTTACGAGACTAACTCATCTAAAATATGAAAGTAAACCGTGGTACTTTGTCGCGGTTACATCTCGTGTACGCACCGCGCTTTTAACTATCTATCAATTTCGTGTAATCTGTTCCATTTTCGAGAAGAGAGAGATATTTGTGCGACTTCGGCGTTCACGGTGTAATTCGCTCTGTCGTTCTTCGCAATTCGAACGGGCAGGAAGTAAAGAACGTCTCTTACTGCATTTCACGGTATTTTACATCGCGTACGGGAGTGTCCGAAATTTCGCGCGATCGATTTTCGCGAGTGAGTGGTGTGAGTGTAAGTGCAACAAGAGAATCTGAGAGGAGGAGCAGGCTTAGGCGTCATCAGGTAACAGCAGAGAAATCGTAAGGTAAGTGTCTTACATTTTTGTTATTTGCTACTTGTGCAAAATGAATCATCTGTTCTGTGCTTTTATTTTATTTATTCAAATGATTCCAACGAGCATTCGAATAAGTGTTAGAGACAAAGCCATACGTATAAAATGTTGTGAGTTCATATTTAAAAGAAAGACTTTCAGTATTCTATATAATTGTTTTAATAAATACCCATTTTTTTAAATATAAAATATAAAGTATATTTAATACAATAGTTTCGATTTTGCATAATTAGTCTATAATAATAGTAGTATACATTTTTGTATTGTTACAGTTTAACATATATAGTTAGCGATGTACTTTGCTGGTGCGACTCGTATCAGTGAGTGACATATTACTTTTTATTTTAAAGTGACGTTGCGCATATGATAGGTGCAGAAAAATAAAAATTTTGCAGTTCTGACACGATGTCCTATGCCCGGGTACGAAATCTAGCAGTCTCGTGTCACCCGAAACGCGAAAGTCATTCTCGACGACGAGATGCATCACGCAAAAAGATCGCAAGTCCCGAAAATTAATTATTTTGTTTAAACGCGATATCCTATGCCCTATCCTATTTCGTTTAAACGCGATATCCTATGCCCCGGCACGCCATCTATTGCCGTTCGCCATCTATTGCCGCTCGAGGGGGTTACGAGCCACCACCCGCAATAGATAATTGTCGCGTCGTCGGTATTGCAACAAGGAGCACTTACCTTGCGACGGCGGATCCCACGATGACCGATCGATAATCGTTATGGCGTCGCCGGCGTCATGTGATTCCGTCATGTGACTCCGTCATGTGGTCCCTCGTTGGATCGGTTGTTGAGTTGCTCCCGCGAAGTAATCCCAATTGGTCACAACTCACTTAACACTTCACAATAGAATATGCACTATCATATATATATATCGCATTATGTACGATATCACACACAGTATCACCAATTTTACTCTGTAAGCCGCATCGGCGACTTAACACTCGCGACGGATGAAATTCACTCTCAAGACACACGCTCGCGACACTCGACACTCCCGTTCGCGGTGCACTCTCTACTTTTTCGGCGGTTTGAGGCACGCGAGACGCGACAACCGAACTTCCGAGTAGCCGCGGAGCGGCCGATGGCGACTATGGCTCACTCACGACGACCGAGATTTCCCGGCACGCGTCTCCCGGCGGCTGCTTGAGCGCCACAAACGAGCTTGCGAACGCGCCACTCACTCACGACACCCCGAACACGGGGCTCGCCCTCTCGGCGAGCCGAAATCGACGGAAACGCGGAGCGGATTCTCGCGCCCGACCGACGTTTTCTCCGCGTCCAACAACTGAACGTTCACTAGATTCGTAACGGTTGCAACTTTCAAACGTGAAGCAGCGGCCAATCAGGCTGCGAGCTTTCAAGCATCGATCTTGCAATGACAAGATCATGCAGCGAGCCTGTCTCGTGTAATCATAGGTCTGTTCGTATTGCATGAAGTCGCGTATAATATATGAGGTGTGTTCGGTTTCACGCATAATGCGCACATCTCACAAAATTATACATATTAACATCAACAACGTACTATAAACGCAACTTTAATCGAAATGCAAATGTCTGAAAAGAATTAAAAATTCAATGTCTAAAGTCAATGTAATTTCACTTATAAATAATTTCGTAAAAAAGATATAAACTGGTGGAATTAATAAATCACCGATAAATGCTAATTTAAACACTCGATTCAATATTTCGCGTATTATTTTCGCGATGGATTAATTTTAATAACCGATGAAGATTTTAAAGCACGGCGTGAGATTCATTCCGAGTTCGAATGTTAGGAAAAGTAGCGCCCGTGTATTATTAAAATATTAAAATTAAAATAATTTTTAGTCTACCAGATTGCAGCGCCATCTTATCATCATGCAGTCCTCTACTTATTATTCTACAGCTGTATTTGCATTTATAAACTTTTATCTAACCCTATCTTTTTTTCTAGACTTTTAATCTTAATTAGTTCCAAGTACACAATATTGTTCTTGCATGTTGTCTCTAGGTCACTCCGGTCTCATTTTGCAGATATAAACTATAGAATTTTTGTATTAAGTGCAAATATTATCGTCATGTGTCAGCTCTACATGCCAAAATATTTAGTTTTTTTTCGTTTTTGATATAAAGTCGAGTAGACTGACTTTTATTTTTGTGCGAACTTTAATCGTGTATAAGAATTCGCAGTTCTGTAAAGCCAATTAAAAGATATCCTTAATTAAAAAATGTCGGTAAAACAGAGAGACTCCAGAATCACCTTAAAATAATTATTTAGAAAATTTCAAGACTAAACGTATACAATGTCGAGAGAAATTAAATATTTTATTTTAACATTTCAAGAAATGAGTTTAAATCGAAACGTTTATTGTATATGTATTTATAAATGATATATTTACAAAATAATAATAATACATAAGCATGTTAAATATTAGGTCAAACGTTTCTGTGCGCAATCATAAGTTGTTATTGAAGTATAACAAATGTAAACTTGCTTATTAGTATCCTATTTATAGGGCGGTGTAGCGAAATATTTCCTGTTCCTCCTCGCGAAAGAGCGGCTGTAAATAAAAGCGAAATGTGAAATAGAGAAGATACGCTAAGTGTATCTTCGTGCGAGATAATAACGTATCATTCACCTCGAAGTGACAGGGGTATTGAGTAAACCGCGGGAAAACGTACGCTTGAAAAGCGATTCTGTGGACGGCGTGTGTTTTAATTCTCCCGTTTTCGGGGTACCAATGCCGTTCAAGTTCGTCGGGTTCACGTAAGTTGCCCAATAATCCGATGGTATTTGAAGTAAACTCTCTACTATCTGGAACACAAAATACATTACATTATTACTTCTTATTAGCGATAATGTCAGAAGTGTTTCCTACCGCAACTTGATGTTTAGTTTCGCTCAGCATGGTGAGCGACGGTTCCTGGGAGCTGTAACCGACTAAGGTTGGCCCGAAGACCTTGGCGAGATTACTGATGGGCATCTTGCATTCCGCGCTACTCGATACTCTCTGTAAATGCAACATCAAGAAGGCCAGGGTGTCTCGGTTCGGTTGCGGCAGTTCCGATATCGCCTGATAAAGAGCGGCGTCAGCATCCTGTTTGTCCGTGATTTGTGTCGCGCGTATGAAGTCTCCCAGCAAACCGACGGTGATCAGCGGCTCACGTAATGACCTGTAAAATAATGAATTCAAGTAAACACACATACCGCGTGTGCAATGATATATTTCAGGTGGACGTACCTGAGAAAATCTTTCAAAGTGGAGCAGATGGTCGCGATGTCGACGTTAGAGAGATTCGGGGCACCTTTGCCTTTCAGGAATTTCTCCTTGAGACACTTAGTATCTGCGGTTGCTCCGTTCACTCTGTACAATCCTTGCTCGTTCATGCCGCGTAATTCTACCTCGTTAATGCAGTGAACCACTATAGAAGGTACCATGGGCGGTATTATAGGTGTGTAGTCAGCTATAGTGCCCTACAAAAATGACATTTAGTAAAGATTCATTGAAAGTGTTTTACTGATAAAATGAAAATTATAATAATACTTACGGGTATACCGCGTAACGTAGGCGTATTTCCTGTCGGGACACATGGTAGCGGTACTAAATCTTTACACTCAGTATGAGCCATAGCTCTACAATCTCTGCACTTCTGCACAATCTTTCCAAATCGAATTCTATTAATAAAAAGGCACATTAAGATCTCTTTCTTCTTATCTCCAGTTCAATCTTGTAGGATTAATTACAAGCAATATAAGCTTTAGGGGCCTATTCTGTAAACGTTAACGACATCACTACGTGCTTTGCGCAGTTTTTCTATGGTATATTACATCTGCGCAAAAAGCACGTAGTGATACATCGTTAACGTTTACAGAATAGACCTCTCGATATGTTCACGTAACAGAAGAAATAAATTTACTTTTTCCCACAAGGTGTGCACACTTCTGGCTTGATAACAGTTTTGGCCACAAAATTATGACTCCTAGATATTCTCGTGTTCATGGTGTAGCCACCGATATTTGGACTTGGTTTAAAGATATCCTCCGAATCCGAGGTCGATGTGAGAATATCAGCTTTTGGTGCTGATGGCTAAAAAAGGACAAACAATTGCTCTCCGCGAAATTCCATGCGTACTTTTTAAACGTAGAACAATTTATACGACTCGGTAACGTACCGCTGTATCAATTGGCATTTCATTAACATCCATGTGCGACAATTTCGATTTGTGCTCCGAGCTGCTCTTGCGCCGCTTGCGCGAATTATGCGAGACAATCTGGGGATCCGCATTTTCATCACCGGGTACAGCCTCGATCGTGGACGACGCGGTAATTGTACCGTCCTTGGGCATAACTACGGTAGTAGTCGCCACTATTCTATCGGAGGAGTTCAATTCTGCAGTCTTGTGCAATGCGCTGCGACGGTGTTTCTTGGAATACTCGCTGCTGGGGCGGTGCTCCTTCCACTCCCGCTTTTTCTGACTCTGCAAAATATTGCTGGTCTCCAAGTCGTCTTCTGATCTGGATAGACAGTTGAGGTCACTCAATAGCGAGCCAGTCGAGTTTAATTCTGCTATTGTGTTAAGCCTAAAATGCAGACAGTACAATGATTGTCGTATCATCCAATGTAATTGTTGGTTTCTTCAGTGCCAATATGCTTATACTCACTTATCAAAAGGTATCTCGTGAGCATGTATGTTACTTTGACGATGCAATGAAGAGTTATTAAGAAACTGCAATTTCTCCCTTGTTTCATCATTTATATTGTGTCCTCTGTCATTAAATAGGAACTCCCTGGCAGTAACAATTTGCTTCTCCTGAAAAATGATACAATTGTGAGCACTTTCGAATATCGCAACCAAAATATCTTTTTGGAGACAAGAGAACTGCTATCAGCTACCAAAAAGTCTCTGTGCTCCTCGGCTGCGCGACGCTTGCGGTTCTCCTCCTCCAAGTTTCTTCTTGCATGACGCAGCTTCCTATCAAAATCCGCGATCTCGTTATGAGCCTTGTCCAAAGCGGAGTGAAGTCGTTGGCACTCTTGCACCGACGCCAGCCATTTCTGCCTCATCTCCTCTTGACTTAAAGCGAACTGCAGGAATTCTACGCAACGCAATATTGAAGGGACGCGTGTTTATATATATGTGATAAATCTAATAATAATTGCAGAAAATTTTACATAGTAATTTCAGAAAATTGTAACTAAAGCTATTGCAAAAAGCTGACAAAATGAGTAACAACGGGGCGATATCGATCATATACGACCAGTAACGAACCTTCCTCGCAGGCTCCATTTACCAAGACGTTCGTACATCGCACCAGCTCGTCGTAGGTAGCCAAAAGTGACAACGACGTCATTCTTGCGTTTATCCTGTCGCTTTTCTCGTGAATTACTGTTCTGCTGACATGTCACCACCGGTCTGCAACACTTGGCGGTCCGTTGGTCGTGATAGTACCAACGACAGTACACAAAAACGGTTCAATGAAACGTTTGCACCGCACAAGCAACCGTACGCGTCCAAGTTTTGAAAGTCGCCCCTTTCCTGACCGTTAGGAGTTGAGACGGAGGCGACGTCTGGCGGAGAAAACGTGAATTATGGCTACTCGTCGACGTAAGGTCTGTTCGTTTTAGCTGAACTTTTTGCACCGCTCATATTCCCTCTTTTATGCCCGTTTCTATGAATGCCGATTTAACTTTATATCCTCTTTAGTTTTAAAAATTAGAAAAAGATCAAAAGTAATTTAACCCGCGATTAAAGTTAATTTGCATTAGAAATGGGAATTAGGATGCGTTTTCACTGCACGCGTCATGCATCATCAATTCGTCTCAAACGCGCGGTATTTGTTTTCTACCTGACGACGATTCTCCCACATAAAAATATATATTTTGATCGCACATTTTATATACTTGCCCGCCCTTTTTATTATGCAGCTCTCTGCAGCCGGTTGCGCAGCTAATTCTAATCGTGATCAGAAAAGAAAACCGTTAACATACATTTTTTATTGATTTATGTACAAATATAATGAAATTTACAACTCTTTTATATTTATCAGATTTAATTATGTGCACTTATATAATTAAAACTCTGTACATTTATATTTTTCAACTCCATAATGTAACATCAGTTAACAACTTGACAATTTAGAATTCTTAGAATTTTTATATGACAGTGCATAACTAAACAATGTGGACAATTATAAATCAAATTCTATACATATATATATATCTCTAATTATATATTTTACATATTAGAACAATAAATACAGCAATTTTGTCTGATATATTACATACATTAAAAACTGCTTTTATCAGTCTGAATAAAATTTGTATATGGTTTAAAATTAATCATTCCTGTAGGTAGGAAGTTTTTATTATATAACCGCACACAAATTTCTAAAAATCATTGATTAATTTTCGTTCACTGGTTAAGTTTTAATACCATTTGGAGAACGCAAACTATCTTTTTGAATACACAGTGTCTTAAGCTTGGAAAGTACAGAAATAAGCTCCGCCTGTACATTTGCTATTTTCGCAGCAAAATAGACGGATTCCTGGAAACGTTTCTGACTGTTCCTTAAGTTTTGCGGCACCAATACACCGAACCATTTTAAAGGATCCCCTGGCCCATCCGCGTCATCGCTTGACTTTTTAAAACTGATGTCAAAACATAGTACACTGTCGTTATCTTCGTCCGTCGTTTTAGTTTCCAAGTCAAACAAGGACGTCACGGTGTCCTCGTTATTTGGAACCTGTAACATACTGATGTTCTCCTTTCCACGAATATATTTCGCCTTTGCCAGCTCGATGTGGCCATCCTTCAGCAATGTTTCCATCTGAACGTTTCCACGAATTTTCTCCTCCATTAATTCCAATTTACGTAACACCAACTCGTCGATCTCTTCCGACAAAGCATCTACGTTTTTACTCATCTCGTAATATACGATTGTCGCCACAAAGCTTACTAACTGTAGCGTAGTACGTAGACTGAGGTTCTATCTGAAAGCACAGTGTCACAAGATCAACACAAAATTATTTATATGCAAACGTTTGCTCACTGTTAAAGAAATATGAAACAGAAAAGATTCATAATTTAAGAGACAAGTTATTGTTTAAAAGCACATATCTTAAGCACTGTCTATCTTGCACCAAACCACTTGCAGGCATATCAAATATCAATTACCGTTTGGTAAACATTACCTTCGCCAATCTTGCAATTAGCGTTCTGAATGTCTCGTTTCATTGACAAGTTAATCCTGCTTCTCCAGTCTCTTGTAATCCTCGAACAAGATTCAGTCTTTCTATTAGAAGCCAAGTGACGTTAAGATTATTCACAAGGTGCACGTTGCAGGATGTTTTCAACACGATCACGTGTTCTGAAATCGCTTCCAGCTCTCACATCAGCTGAGCGTGCCGTGAGTGAGTAAATTTAGGAAAGTACATTCTAGGGAATTGCTGGTTTCACGCGTACAAACCTCGTTTCCGGTATACACGATTCACGAATGATCTCGTAGTCCACTTAACCTATGTGCACGTTTCTGTATTTTGTTCGAGGAGGCAAGAACTGGCACGTCAAATGCCTTAAAAGAAATCTGCGTTTTGCCAAAAGGACGAAAAGGGGAAAGTTCAGTCGAGGGCACACGTTAAATACTCCAAGAGAATCTGTACTTGGAGGAATATTAACAAGGAATTATCGTTAACATGACTACTCCGGTATTGACGAAGCAGCAGCAGAGGCATAGCCTGTCAGCTAAAAAGAAGTTGCCCGCCAAGGGGTTGCGGAATATCTTGGCACAACCTGGTCTGAATTTCTGGTACGTCTTTCACACGTGATCTAAGTTCTTGGACAACTCCCAAACTTAGTCTTGATAATAATCGACATTTAACCAGACGCAAACGTTTACTAAGAAATACTGTTAACATTCGAGCGAAAGTGGTTGCGATTTGTACTCATTTTCGCAAAATATTCTTTTAGGCCAGTCGTCAAGGTAGATCAGTATCCAGAGTTGGTGACAAACTTAAATAGGTGAATACGATTCAAGAGATGTAGGAGAGTCCTCTATTATGAGATAGACTTCTAATAGCGAGGTCTTTTCGCGAAATTAATAGGCGTCATCTGTTAGTTCCACCGTGAAGGTATTGTCCTTGGTGTGAAATTTGTTTAGTAGAAAATTCATTGTCGGATCATGCGACTGTTGCAAGAAGAGCTCTGCGATTGAATTTGGACGTTGGAAGCCTGTCTCATAATAGGGAACTTTCCTCTGTAATATCTTGAAAAGTATCCAATTGTTTTTAATCGCTGTGAAAATACCTTGTAGGACGTTGCCGTCAATCAAACAGACCAGCAATAAAATTCCTAAACATATGCTTAAAAACATATCGAAAGAAAATCGTGCGCTAGCTAGGAAAGAATTGCTAAAAGCTGCGCCTGCAAAACCAGATGTACTGTAAGTGTCCCTTGTATTATGCTGCCGCGAGCAGCTCGAGATTTAGCCGGTTTGTCTATTTTTTTTAATGAATTTTAGAAAATTTATGATTATGGGTATCAACATAGTCACTCGAGCCTTAGAGAAGGGCAACGTATGTTGCGTTTTATTAGATGCCAATGTTGAACCGCCGTTGTTAATAAAGCACATTGTTACTATGGCAAGAAACAAGAAAATACCTGTCCTTCTGCTGCCGATTCTGAAAACAGTCACATTAGAAAAGATTGGATTTGCCACAGCAGCTTTCGCTTTAAAAGTAACGTATTAATATTTTGTCATTTCAAGTATACATCCTTACAGATGTTTCTTAGAGATTTGTTATTTCTGTAGCAAGAGGTAAAGCAGTGCTCAAACAATGTGTGCCATCCATTGTACAAGTCTATAGCAGAGGCTTTCGAAGACCTTGAGTCGCAGGAATGTTTGCTCCGTTTTAAATCCGACGAGACGTCTGATAACACGATGCGTGAAGTGAAAACCATTCGCGTGGATTGTAATACAGATCCAAAGATTTCCAAGCCAGAAAAACCCGTTACGGTATTTACGGATGTTTATAAATACAGAGTTTCAAGAGACACGAGAGTTTTCGTACCGCCAACAGCCAAAGAAAGCTCTGAAGTCTCTCAAGGATTGGATGATTTTATTGCTTTAGATAGCGATCCTGAACCTATCGATAATAAATATTTTAAAAGTACGCTGAAGCGAAAAAGATATGTAAATATTGGCAATGAAGACAAACATACCAAAGAATCTGAAGATGCAGAAAGGAATTTATTTTTAAAAAAATTAAAATTAATTAATAACAACGCTGAATCAATGAAACACACGAAAGGCAATACATTAAAAACGCACGGAAATGACGAGCCTACCTATTTATCTTTAAAACTAAAACGTATACAAGGAAATGATAAACGAGCAAAAGCAACTAAATTAACTAAAAATAGTATTATGCGCAATTTAATGGTAAAGTAGTAGTCTACTCAGCGAAAGATCTGGATATGATTTCCAATATCGCTCTGCATCTAATCCAGGGATTTTTAGGAATCAATCAGGAAATGGAAACAAGAACAACAGGTATAAACTAAATCTCCGACAACTGGGGAAAAATTGCGATATTGGAAATTAAAAAATTGTATTGCTCTGAAAGGAAATTCTAATCAGTTTTCCAAACTATCGAAAATGTCAGCGAGCTCGTTTCATTTTACGTTAGAAAATTGTCAATGTTGCCTTCGACATTCAAATAACTAACAATCAAGCTTCAATCTTCGAAAGATAAGTGTCTAATAATGTGAAAGATATTAGGAAATTATATAATTTGAACTAATCGATACTTTATAGCGCTTATATCTTTCACACTTTTGACAAAATACGTGGGAGGACAATCGCGTTTAATCATTGTAATTATAAAAAGAGAAAATAGAACAAAAAAAATGTGGTGTACAGTAATAAAAATATATATTTTTTATATAGATTATATACAAAATTAACCCTACATTTTGCATCAGTAGTTAAATAAGTTACATTAGTAAATAAAATTATATTTACTAATATAAGTAATACAGTTCTCATTTGAAGTTTCTGACAATAAGAAATAGCAATAATTTCTATTTTTACAATTACGGGTGATATCGGAATTTGCATCTAATAAATTCCGTGGTGTATCAAAATATAGATTCAAGTCAGTCTTCTGTGTATTAATTTTAATAACAATTAGACATAGAGATATTAGATGAGTGATAATTCATTTAATATCCTATCTCTCGATACAAACTTCATGTGACGTTCAAAAAAACATTGCACGAGATAGAGTACTGTTGCTTTATTATAAATCATTGAAATGTATCCTAAGCGTAGTAATCTCATCACACAGGTAAACTTGACTTCACAGACGATCTAAACATTCTTGTGAAGAACATGAGACCAGTTGTACCTCCTGGTATATGACTTATTAGAAAGGATAACGTAGCTACCAACTGCAAAATAGCGCACAATACTGTCAAAGGGGTTGATTGCAAATGCAGAGCGAAATAGAGTGTGCCTGTTAACGTTGCGAAGTACAATATGGTGAAGTACTTCTTCTCGGCTAGGAATAACGATTTCATATAACTCGATCCCCACAAAAAACAAAAACTGGAAGAAATCTTTCGTTAGAAATATGGCATTCTTCTCATATAAATATAAATATTACTTCTTAAGTACGTACGCACGTACCTCATTAGAAAGAAGAGACTTCCTAAGGAATAAAGGAGAGCAAACTTTCTTGCTTTGAATAATAAAACGGGGATATACATCGCTGATAGACAGAAGCATAATAATCCCAGAAGAAAACACACAGCGAAGGATATGAGTCTTTGTGTTCGCGTCTATCGGAATAAAAATATAGGAAAATGTAAATATAATTTTTTAATTCATCTATTATCAAGTACAATTTACTGATTTCACTGATGAAAAAAATAGTAAACTTTTTAAATCGACGACGGTCTTTGACAAATTTATATAAACAAAAGTTGATTGAATCCGACTCCCAAGATATCTCCTACAAAAATGCCTCGAACAGAAAATGTAAAAATTACTGGATATGCAAACACGGACAACTTTAAATTCCACTTGAGGGAACAACAATCGATTGAACCGATAAAATATGCTTACAGCAATAATTTCAACTATATTCGTTCCTAGTATAATCTTTCTTTCCAAGTTTCAAACGACAAAAAATTAAGGGCCAATTTTATGAAGGTCGGTTAACTGTTAACGAGAGTTCAGTCAACTCCCTATCTTTTTCTGTCTAGTTATCTAAGAAAAGACAGAGAATCAATTAACTTTCGGTTAGCAGTTAACAGACATTTGTGAAACTGGTCCTAATAGAAAGTTCTATCCCTGTTTACAATATACCACAGGCATCGCTTGACGGTATAATCAATTGGATTGATTGGAATTTAAGGTCTTCCCAAATTCTGAATAAGTCACTTCGCACTGTTGCTTATGCTAATATCTCTTGGGCTAGTCAGAATCGTCACATTAATCAACGTCAAGTTGATTCATCCCGCGGTTCAGTTCAGGTTATGAGCAAATGCACTACCATAGCGGGACAACATTCTCTCTGCGATCTCTGGATCCATCCCGCATTCTCCTCCGTCTCGTCAGTACTTTTTCCGAACCATCTCCCAAAGTTCGTTCTCGATATCGCTACCGATGGAATGGTGATCTTATATTGCTTTTCATTCTTGTTGCTGAGAAGATACTCGTTCAACTCTTTACTGAGATCGGCCATTTTGACATATCGTATTCGCGGCATGGGATCAGGAAATCCTAGATGTTATCGACTACGGGAGAGAAACCGTTTTTATCGACGGTAAACAATTACGCAGTCGGTACCTTATCGGCCCCCTCTTATTTTATTGATCGTTTAAAACGTAAAATCGATTGGAAGGCATAATTAGCCAATTAAATGTTAACGTTCCATTGAAATTGATCAATTGGCCCAAGTCAGAAACTGGCCCAAAGTCGGACAGGCCACATTTATTGACGACCTGTTCCACTGTATTCTCTCTGTTCTCCACAATTTTTGAAACACCCTTGAGTTTTAGTCACGACTTCGCACTCGTCTTTCGACCGATTATAAAGAGAAATTTACTTTGTACTGTTTTGAGTATAAAAGGATGTTTTATTTTTACTAATAACGTTAGACTCTGTTGCGAAGCAATTAGACAAATACTTTAAATTAAAAAGTACATGTCATTAGAAAGTTTAATTACATAGTATCTCTATATTTTGTTTATACAATTAACAATTTAATAAAAAGATCGCGAATTTCTTGGATATTACGATTCTTTTAATATAATATGTATGCATATTTATATATTTAATGTATATTATACTATATAATATTTTTTGTCTCTTATACTTAAGTTAGAAAGTTATAGGTAATGTGTAATTGTTTAAAAGGCAGACTATTCCGCGTGAGTCATTCGATACGTACCCCAGGAAAATAAAATGTCAAGGTGACGTCAATTTTATGTAAATATGACATAAATTTGGTCAATATGACATCAAATTAACGTCATCTTGACTTGTCATTTTTCCTTGGGTAGAGTAGGGTGATCAAGTTCGGATCAGATATCAAATATATGCGACTCAACAATTTGACGAGTCACTAATTAGCGACATTTTCAAGTAATTTAATTAAATTTTGCTCTTTAATATATATTTACAAGTTTATGCTATCTTGTCGATATCATAAAAGGCATCGACGTGGTTCTATATCGTTTATTAACGGACTCATCAAATTGTTGATTCGCATTTGGTATCCGAGACTCAATCATGAAACTTATCCTCAAACGTGAATTTATGAGAAGTGAAACCTCTCGTTGACAAATATTGAATTCGTTAATGAAATTTTTAGCTTTCCACGAGTTCACGCCAGAGAAAAGGATTCGTGTTCGAGCCCCAGAGCGAAATTCGGTCACCTTACACCCTGGATAAATGGCCGCTTCGTGCCTCGCGTGAATAAAATGCTACGATGGGTTTTCAAACTTACATTTATTTAAACAAATCAACATTGACCTCAATATTTACGGATTGTATACTGTATTTGTTGCACAGAGGATGCACCTTTCTATACGCGAGATCTACGTATCTCGCGGACGCGTCGTACCGTTTGACAAATCATTACGGTCGGGACAAGGGGGAGGGAGGGGGAGAGGGGGTCGGGGCGGGGATTGGACTGAGTACCGACAGAATAATTAACGAGATTAGATTAGGAGAGCCGGACTAGAAACAAGTCTCACGTTATCACAATGTAATATCGCATTAGAGAGCATACTTACAATAATCGCAATAAATATAATAATAATAATAATGTCGTTCGTGTAAGAAGAGGAATGATGCTAATAGGCGCAAAAAACGTAACAATGTGGCTCGGGAACTCAGACAACAAATCGATCACATCCGAAATACAATAGACGCTACGTTAATAACCCAGGTTCCGCTTATCCGTCTTATATAGTTTTCTTGTGTCTTTTTTTTTTACCAGCTAAATACGTACTGCTCACGGCCGCTTGATCTCTCTTGATTATACGATACATAGGATGAGACTGCTAATTATTCAACATGAAGATCCCTAAACTTATTCTCTCACATGCGCGACGAAACGAATTCACCCCCGGGGGAATTGAGATGTCCTGTCAATTGTCGTCGATTGATATATTGCATACTTAATCGCGAAACTCCGTATAAGTGTAAACTCAAGGAAGATACACAAACGAGCGTGAAGAAATGCGCGTTCGTTCGTTCGTTAATTTAACGAACGTGACGCTTCGACAGTAACGAGTTCTCTCGTCTCGTGCCGACGATTACTCTCTCCTTCTCTCTCTTTCTCGTATTAATTTCGCCGTTCGAACTTCGAGGGGCCGCGAGAAACTTCGCGTTTGAAACGACTCTCTCGAAGCGAGAGAAACAATTTGCCGAATCTAATAATCCTCTATTATCCCTTTTTGCCGCTTACTGCCGAGGTAAAAAGTAAAAGAAGGGGCGTTTTTGCGAAATCCTTCCTCTCGTTCGCCACATTTTCTTTATACACGGATTTACGCAACTAAGCGTATGTATACGAGTATGCGTGCGCTTCTAACATGACTCATTTTCTCTTTCTTTCTCTCTCTCTCTCTCTCTCTCTCTCTCTCTCTCTCTCTCTTTCTCTCACTTTCTCTCACATTCTTCTCTATCTCTCTTTCTCTCTCTTTCACTCTCCATACGTATAAGTGTGTACGTCTCCTCGTGGACATAAATTCGTGTGTATTTTCGTTAACTATATACTTTGGCTTGTCCTCACACCTCACTGCACCTTCGCCTCCTGCTTTAACGCTAATGGCAGCACGGATACAAGTTTGTTTTTTTATACTGTAATAGCGTCCTCTCTCAGCGCACACACGTGCCCTAATTATCCTGCCTCATTATTCGAACAAACGCGTGTCCGTGTCGTACATATATATATGCGTAATATATACACACTCATACGTGTACACACATATATGTATACACGGCCCATTCGCCGCGAGTGGCGGCATGAGAGGGTCCTTCGGTTGATAGTGAGTGCGCGATGTAGTCTCGTCTTCTTTTCTTTTTATGCTATGTATAATATCATACAGTACGTAATGACGCCGTAATAAACTGCTATGTGTACGCACTACGAGAGGGGAGAAAACTATATATATTTTTATATATAATATATATTTATATTTATATATTTATATACTTTTTTATATATGTATACGTGTGTAATTCGTGGAGAAACGAATCGCTATGTAGCGTATAATGCGCGTACGTACGTACGGCGGCCTCCCCGGCGGCGTTAGGGCCGTGGCGCACGGTTTTTTCAAACTCAAGACGTGAGCGAAGCGACCAATCACAGTCGAGAACCGTCTTGGAACTTTAAGTCCCAGTCTACAATAGATGACTTAAGCCCTAAGCCGTAATAAATTGACCAATCACGGTCAAGTATGAGTACAATACGCGACTGTGATTAGTCAATTTCTTAAGGTTCAGGGTTTAAATCTCTATTGTAGATGGGCACTAAGTGACGTTGAAGATTCCGTACGGTTAAAATTCTTAAGGCCTGTGTCCGCGATGCTAGAACTTGAACCAAGTTCTAGTATAGTGGACACAGGCATCCAGTCTCGGTCTACGATAGATACTTCAAGTCCCGGGCCTTAAGAGATTTAACTAATCACAGTCGAGTATTCTCGTCGCACTTGATTGATTGGTCAATTTCTTGAGGCTCAGGTCTTATAAATCTGGTTTAAGACTGGGATTTACGTGAGCAACCGTCTTGGAACTTTGAAGGCCTGTGTCCACGATGCTAGAACTTGGACTAAGACCAGGTCTTAAGCGACGTTGAAAATTTCATACGGTTAAAATTCTTAGTCTCGGTCTACGATAGATGCTTCAAGTTCTGGATCTTAAGAGATTAACTAATCACAATCGATCTCCTTGTTGGATCCAACTTGACTGTGATTGGTCGATTTCTTAAGACTCAGGTCTTAAATCACCTATTGTAGACTGGGGTTTAAGCCTTGTGTTCACGATTCGAGAACTGTGTTCTAGCTCTAAGATATGTGTAGCCAGTCAACTTGTATCTTTTACGGAAAAGCTGCAAACTGATTGGCTGCACATTTCTCGGAACTAAAACTTGGACACAGTTCTTGGATCGTGGACACAGGGCTTTTCGCGTCTCAAGTTCTATCGCTCAAGTCTTTCCGCGTGCCGTGACCCTTAAACCCGTGTCACACTACGTATTGCGGATCGCGGATCGGATTGAGATCGCGGATCGCGGATCGCAATTCAACCAATCGGGTCCGAAGCTGTCTCGTCTGATTGGCTGAAATGTGATCCGCGATCCGCAATCTCAATTCAATCCGCAATCCGCAATACGTAGTGTGACACGGGCTTTACGCTTCGCGACGAGCGTGAGCGCGGCTTCCGTAGATCGCGCGGATCGGCCGCGCGGTCCCCGATCTCTCGCGAATCGTCGTCGACGGGAGCGCATCTGGAAATGATAGCCCGTCGCGGATCAGGGATCCTCGCAAGGATTCGCGGCGGGACCGCGGAACGACTCGCGCGTTCGCTCGAATGCATCGCGTTTCCTCTTCCTCGCTGTACGCGAGTCCCGTGCATTTCCCGTCTCGAGGTGAGAGAGTCGCGGCTGTACCGGATTTGTCGCGAACTACAGAATAATTCGCAGATATGAAACATATTGTCGAGGCTATCTCCTGCAAAGTTTCCTTACAACTTGCGATCGGTTTCGATTCTTTTTCGAGTTTTTCTATTGCACAATGCAAAATTAAAGAATTAAATAAGATAGGATGGTTCTAGACTGCTTCCTACTTAAAGGATTAACAAATTCGTATTGTATTTGTAACATTTTCCTATTAAGTTTCTAAAGAAACTATTTTTTCTTCTCCATTTTGTGAAATTAGTCTAACTCTTTAATTATGAATCTGATCCTATTTGTATAGTATGTTGACATTTTTTGCTCCAGATGATCTCAGGAATGCCCTCCTGAAATAGGGGTAAATCCTCGCGAATCACCTTGTACACGACTACCATCTCGGATTATCGTCGTTACGGTCCGAGAAAATGTCCATTTGTTTGTACTCTGTGTCGTAGCTTTGTCGATAAAGTTAGACTAATTGTGACAGCGACCCTCGCTGTTTCCCCCTTAAATACCCTTTCGCTGTAATGCTTCGTACTTTTTCTTCTACTCTCTTTTTCTTCTCCTCAAGCGGTTTCGCCTTTAAAGGCCCGTGTCCACGATGCTAGAACTTGGTCCAAGTTCTAGTATCGCGAAATGTGTAGCCAAACAGCTTGCAGCTATTCCATAAGAGTTGCAAATTGACTGGCTACACACTTCTCGAAACTAGAACTTGTACCAAGTTCTAGCATCGTGGACGCCGGCCTTGACAGAAACGCACGGGACAGGTCGATTTCGCTCGAACGGTTACGCTCGATCTCGTGACGCTCAGAGGGCGAGATGTGAACGGAGTACAAGAGTAAACGAACGTAAACGGCCCCTCCTCGCCGCGGACACTTGGCTACGAAGTACCCGAATTAACTTCTATCGTATCGCTAGTCGTAATATCACTAATCGCTCATCGATCGCGTCCCGGAAAACGGTGGCGATGAGACCAGACGGGGGGGAACGAGAGGGGAACGTGTGTCGAGAGGGTGCATCGAAGAGGGAAAGAGCGGCAAGGTATTTAACAAGACGAGAGGTACCGCGCGCGCGCGCGCGCTAATTGCTGTCCTAAAAGGAAGAAAAAGGAATAACTAAACGACCGTTCGCGCGACACGAGATCGGACGTGCTCGCCGACGGGAGGGAGAGAAAAGACGGGCGCCTGGTGTGCCTAATCGGCGCCGTCGCTCGAGCGCACTCGGGCGCGACTAACGCGCTCCTAATGTGCGCGGGGGCGGCTTCTCTCCCCCAGTCAACCGGTTACCTGCTCGCACGGACGACGACGTACTTAAGTGAGAAATCCCCTATGCGTTATGCCATACACAGCAATATCAGAACACGCGCAGAACACTGAGCCGTTATCGTTCACGAGACACGCGCACGATATAGAAAAGATCACGGGAGGTGGCGGGCGCAGGGGGTGGAGGGTGGGGAAACTGAAGCGGGTGCGAGTGGCGGGACGAGCGACTCCGAAAACGAGCTACGCACGTTGCACTGTTGTGGACGAAGGGATAGAAACGATCAAGTACGCGCGGCCGATCGCCCTTCCCCCCCCCCCCCCCGCCCTCCTCCCACGGACCACGACCTGCTCGGTCTTCTCCTCTCTTCTCTCTCTCTCTCTCTCTCTCTCTCTCTCTCT
>NW_011967214.1:2069158-2146042 GCF_000949405.1 Vollenhovia emeryi | reverse complement strand
GGGGGTGGAGGGTGGGGAAACTGAAGCGGGTGCGAGTGGCGGGACGAGCGACTCCGAAAACGAGCTACGCACGTTGCACTGTTGTGGACGAAGGGATAGAAACCGATCAAGTACGGCGGCGNCCGTCCCCCTGCCCCCCCCGCCCCCTCCTCCCCCACGGACACACCCTGTCGGTCTTCTCCTCTCTTTCTCTCTCTCTCTCTCTCTCTCTCTCTCTCTCTCCTTGAGAGTTCTCCTAACTCGCCCCTTAGTACCCCGTACTCCACGCGGTGGTCCACCGACGTTTCGACCCCTTAATTAATATTGCACGCACCCCGGCACACGGCAGGGCTACGTATCCGGCGGCGTTCCCCTTTCTCCTTTCTTCCTCCCGTGTCACGACCGCCGGATATCGTCGCCCGGATAACGAACGGAATCGATCGCCGCGAGTCCGGACCCGAGCTGCTGGATCCGACGATCTCGCGCCGTCGATATAACGTATAAAAAGGGAAAGAAATGGGAAACGGATACGAACGAATATAACAAAGGGTCCGTGTTCTCGTCGAGCCGAGACGGCTCTCGATCGAGCGGACCCTCGGGGGGTTGGGGGGATGATCCGTGTTGCCCCTGGAACGAGGCCAATCCTCCGATCACGATGCGCTCGAAGCGCATCTCCGCGACTTTCTCTTCACCTCCTTCTCCCCCATTTTCTTCTATCTCCTCCCCTCCTATGTACTTGTCGCTCGAACGTGAACGTTACAAATATTATATAATTACGTGTATACGTACGGGGGGGTACGTATATACATATACAAATTATGCTTAGCGTTATTATTCGTGCGCGTCCGCAATCGAGGCGGCGCGCTCGATCCACGGTCGGACGCACCCTGTGTGTATCCTCGATCTCTCGTCCTCCGCAGCCGGAGGATCCACTCTCCGCGAATCAACAAGTCACTCACTCACACACACACACACACTCTCTCTCTCTCTCTCTCTTTTACACTACAGAGATTCATGTCATTATTATTCCCTAGTCGATACTTTAATCGTTTTAGCATTACGTTACTAATTATGTTATAGAACTATCAATCAACGCCCTACCGCGAACCGTCTCGTTCGCGTTCGCCGGGCGGCGCCATTCCGGTTACCATCCGCTCGCCCCCCGTGGGGTTCGCGACCGCCGGACGTCCGCCCGACCCTGCACTTCGTCTTGAGCTGAGAACATTCAGGCGCCGCGCCCCGAGGAGAAGTACCTGCGTTTCCCCCGCGGGCGCGACGAAACGCACATGTATATATTACGCTATTTAAATAATAGTCAGTCCTCGACCCCTCGCCTCGACTTCCGCTCGTTCCTGGGAACTTCCGACTCGCCTCTCCTGTAGAAGTGACCGTCGAGTGCCGAAAAATGAGAGTTGGAAGTTATTTCGTTTTCTTCTTCCATCTTCTTTTTTTTTGGTATTTTTTCATTGTAGTCTTCGTGTAGGCCAACGAAGTTTTCGGCGTCCATACGGGCGCGATCGCGTTAGAATCTTCCTTCCTGTCTCGTTCGACCTCGTTAATCTTCATCACGACTAGTTGTGCCCTGCCGTCACGTCTTTTAGGTGGTTTCGAAGATTATACTCTTCTTGAGGCCCTTGCGAGGAAACCGAGCCGCAGTCTGGTCGCGGGACGCCTCTCCCTCCGAATAGCTGTTTGAACCCCAATTTAACGGTGCATCGTCATTTTAGCCTGAGACCTCGTTTTGTTTTTATTCAGTAACTCTTTATAAAATCGTAGTAATGGATATTAGAAAATAATAATTCCTTTAAGCTGTACACGATCTTCAGTTATGTATTTTGTCGCATTCGCTGAGCCGCCTGTGATAAGCGCGTCGATTACAAATTTAAGGGAAGCCAGTGCCGATTGTTCACTGCCGATACCTAATCGACGGCTTATGGAAGCAATCGTTATACTGTCGTAACGTACTCACGCAGCTCGGGCGACTCGGACCTCAACCAAGGATCGTCGTACTTGGACACTTCCTCGCTGCGAGTTCTACCGGGCGGTTTGGGACGCTCGCGTGGTTGAATGCGCGGTCCCTCTTCGCTCAACGATCTCTTCGTTGCATCTATATGCTTGGGCACCTCGAGCAGGGCTATGGATCTGGTCAGCTGGGGCCTCTGTCGTTTCGACTCCTCGCTAGCAGCGCGTATTATTACCGTCGGCGGGGGATGCCCGGCCTGGGGCAGTCTGTCCTCCAGAGGATTGGAAGGGAGCGATGTTTTCGCCCTGAACGCACCCTTGCGGGTGAGCCGGGGCCTGCGCCCCTTTGGCGAGAACTCCGGCGAGTATTCCGGCGGTTGTACGATCTCCGTGTGGCGGAGACTCTTCCGCTTGGCGGTGGGCGTGGTAGGCACCCTTGGCGACCAAATCGGAGGCGACAGGTCCTCCGGCGTGGTCTTCTTCGGCGGCGTCTTCTCCGGCGACTCGTCCTTCCAGCCGCCCTGATAGAGCGGGAACGGCGTTGGGACCTGGTTGAGGATCTTCCACCGGAACTCCTCGTCGTCGCTCTTGGTGGGCGTTGCCGGCTCCGGCGGCGGACAGTGCGTAGGCGTGACGTTGTGGAAGGGTGACCATTTCTTGTCTTCGATTACCTCGACTGGGATATCGCTCGGCGACTCGTCGTACGGCGTCCACTTGATCTCGCTGATGTGCTTCTGCTCGCGCTTCTTTATCCCGATCGTCGGTAACGGCGACGAGTCCTCGTACGGTGCCCACTTGGTGCTGGTGATGGTGATCTCCGGGGAGATGAGACGTCGCACAATCCTGTTCTCCAGCTTGTTCATCTGTCGTGGATCCGGCTCCGGCGACATGCTCCTTCGTATGCTGTACTTGGGCCGTTCGCGCAGACTCTTGCTCTTCGGCTCGTCCTGACTCCTGTACCACTTGGACGGCTTCTTCTCGGCGGGCAGAGAGACGTGCGGTTTCATGGCCCACCTTGCTCGTATCGGCTTCTTGCTCTCCACCGGGCTTATGACCTTCTCCTTCTCCTTCTCCTTCTCCTTGTTCTTGTCTTTATCCCTAGCGGAGAAGCCCCATCTCCTCGAACTTTCGCTTCTCACTTGCGCCGAACGCTCCAGCTTGGGTCGATCCCTCTTCCCGGCTTTGGCGGCTCTCGGATCCTCGCTGGCTTGCCTCTTCACCTCCGGTTTCTCCCATGGCACGGCCGATTCCTCTGGCGTCATCGACTTGGAGTAGTACAATTTCTTTTCCTCCTTTTGTATCGGCTTCTCCGGCTCCTTCACCTCCGGCTTCACTTCCACTGGTGACGCGGGTGCCGGTGTCTTCACCTTGGGACAGGTGCACCTGGGCTTCGGATTCGGCATCACGTCCGGCACCTGTAGCCATTTGGCCTCCCTCGCGAATCTGGTGTCGTCGCTACTGTGCTTCCTTAGGTCGTGCATCGGCGTTAGCAGATACTCCGGTTTGATCGTCCACTTGTCCGTCTCCGCACTGTGATGCTTCCTGAGGTCACCGCGGCCCTGCCGTTTCTTCTCTTCCGGAACCAGACTGTGGCAGCTGCACTTTGCCTTTCTGGCGAGATCCAAGTCGGTGGTCGAGGTATGGAGCTCCCAGCGGAACTCCGTACCCTCGCTGGTGCGCCTTCTCAGATCCCAGATCGCCTCGTCGGGCGACAAGAAGCTGCTGCTGCTCCATGTCACCTCGGTGCTGCGTATCCTCAGGAAACCGCCGCGTTCCCTAGTCGTGCGGACGTCGACTTCATCGCAGCTGCAGACCCTTGTAGGCGTTCTTTGCGACTCCAGTGGTGCCGGTTCGATGGCGTCCAAGTCCTCGATCATCCATGGGATCTCCTCGCGGCGCCGCCGGCCGCACGACGGACAGAATATGTCGTCGTCGCGACTAGACCGCGGCTGCTGGCGGGGCAACGTCGGGGTCGAAGTCGAGGTCGATGCGGTGGGGTCAAGCTGCGAGAGCGGCTCCACGTCGTCGCGACGGCCATCGTCAGAGTGTCGTGACGTCGCAGCCGTGCCTGGCGATGCGCACCAGCAGGTGTGTGTAGCTCCGTCAAGCTGCCTTGGTGGGTACCGCGACTCCGGAGACGACGAGGCTCCGTTCGAGGCCGCTGCCAGACAGACTTCCGCGTTCGCTGGAACCGCAGGCCTATTCGAAATCACAGATTAGAATTCAACTTGTCAGTGAGTTCTCATTTCGCGACTTTTCTTTCAACGATTCTTTCAAGGAGACAGTTTTAAGGCCTGCGTCCACGATGCTAGAACTTGCTCCAAATTATTCTGGTTTCTTCGTCCGGTATCTTCGATAATTCTAGTTTCTTCATCCTTTATGGAATAACTGCAAGTTGATTGGCTACACATTTCTCGAAATTAGAACTTGGACCAAGGTGAACACAGGCCTTAATAGAAGGAAAACTGTCATTTCTTATTGCATATCAAATTCTTAAAGTGAAAGTATTATACCACTGCATTACGATAAATTAATAAGTTTAAGTAACAAGATGCACGTACGGTTTTCAATTCGTCTATTATGACATTTGTTATGCCAATGTTTCATTGGCATACCTTCGTATGCGAACGAAACGTTGACATACCTTCAGCTCGCTGAAGATCTCCGTGAAGAATCCGGGCTCGCTGTTGATTCGCAGCATCTCGGAGCTGAGTCGGTTGACGATCAGAAGACATCGGTCCCAGAACTTGTCCTTGCTGTCCTCGACGAGGAACGGCTTCAGCGGGTAACTGATCTCGTTACCCATGTAGCTGTAGCTCAGGTAAAGACACGTCAGTACCGTCGCCTGAAGCTCTTTCTCGGACGCCTCGTCTCCGTCGACGAGCTCCTTCACCAGCATATACACGAACACTACGTTGGCAGGGTTTATAAAGGGCACGTCCTGGCAAACAAAAGGAAGATGAGTGTGCGGTTAAAATTTTACATATTTTATTTAGCAGCCCGTATTGATCTAATTTATAAATTAAACGAAACGTGTTGGTTCTTTTATGGATAATTTTGCATTAACAGCGTTTAACGAACGATCGTTTATATTTAACTTGTCCAGCAATATTCGCTTGATTTTTAATGAAATAACTCGTACATTCATAAACGTAATTGCGTGGAAGAGTATGATTCACATCTAAAGCACATTGCTCTGTAATATCAACGGTGTATCTCAGGCAATAATGAGCGATAAAAATTAAGTTCTCGTGACGACTTGCAATTATGGAGATAGAAAGAGAACTTTTTTTTTTAATCATATGTCCACTAGATATTTGTCTAAGCCTGCATTTTAATGTTACTCAAACTGACGCAGTTTTTGAGATTAGCTGAGATGAGACTCTTTGCGTACATAACGTGCGTATTATCGTCAATGTGCAATGCTTTTACGTATGCCATTAATTGCATAGTGTCTCTTGCTGCGTTGCATAGTGCCACAAACACGTTAGATATTTCCCTATAGACTTTAGGGACACACGTCTTTTCATACACCGTTCATTTGTACGTGTGTCCCGGTATAAATACGTATAGGCATGTGTATCGAACGCGAGCGCTTTCGATACAAATATAGTCGCATAGATGTTAATTAGTGCGGATACACATATAAGGAGAATATGTCGTATAAATAGAGAATCTATTTATACTCGATAAGACCTCCGTTAGCCATGAAACATAAAAGAAAATGTGCAATTGAGTACATCTATGTATACAACTATATTATTTTTATATACACATGTATGTACATGTATGTACTTTTTTTTATGCACACATACCCGCTTATGCATGTACATATGCATGTATATGGTTGATGAAAATTTGGAAACTTTTTACGGGATAAAAGTGAAATTTTTCTGATATTGTTACTGTATCAAGAAGAGGGAAGAAATCTATGCGTATTTTATTACAAATCGCAGGCTGTTCGAATGTGCGTCTTATCTTGCTTGAGAAAATGTGCAAGTATTGCGAAAGAAGATTGCACTTTGAAAATACAGTCAATGTAAAAATTGAAAAGAGAGAGAAGTAACAATATTGGTGTTGCAAACCAGCATGTCGCGATTAATTAACAAAAATATCCAATTTCACGTTAATTAAGTAACTGCTAGGTTTATTCCATGCGCCAACTAAAATGGATATATTTATATAAACTAGATACTTAATTATTTTTGATATTAAAATGTTACATCCAAATAATTGAGCATAAAATTTTACCGAAAGAAATAAAGGAGACAATAATATTAATGAGACAAAGTTTTAATACTTGTTCAATAAAAATATAATGCAAACAACTTTAATACAAATAAATCTTTTATCAAAAGATGGCCTTTTCTAATTTAATTGTTGGATACATATCGGTCCTGATTCACGGCATTCTTGTTTATTAAAAAAAACTTGGCGCTGAAATAAACAATCTAAACTTACAATTAATTCTATTTATTCAATTTTGTATCAATTAGTTTCACAAGTCACTAGACAAACAACAAGCAGCTCGTTTATTCCAATTATTAGATACGTTATATCAAATTATTCCAATTATTAGACACGTTATATCAAGGTACAAAACCATTATTTGAACGAACCAATATTAATGCTCGAGCTTGCAAATGTAGGCACGTTAATTCGACCTGATTTTTAAATGCAATCCATGTAAAATGCCAGCCTGGCTTACATCACCGTGAATAATGCTCTCGCTTCGTAAACAGAGGTATTACACGTATTATGCGGCACGTTGGGGATAATTTAATTTTAACTATTTGAAACAAAATCAGCTAATAACGCATCGTACCACGAACAACGCTCGTGAATAACAATGGTCTCATTTGAGGGAAAAGTACGCGCCGTGTATTATAATATTGTATTATACGTCCCAAGGGGGTACCCGTGTTACGCATCAGTTGGCGGCGTGCACGCCAAGACGGGAGCGAGTATCGCATTAGCGCGCATGGATGCATCGGCTGACGGTGCAGGAGGAGCGTAGGTGCATCGATTCGTGTGAGGTGGTGCACGGCGTGGCGCGATGCGGCCGTCGCACATGTGGGTGCATTAAGCGCGGTGAGGCCGCACCGGTGACCCGGGGAGGATCGATGCCCTCGATACGTTTTCCCCGCGCGCGCGATCGGCAACCTGCTGCTGCCTTTTTTTTTCTTACTGTCCGCGCCGCACAGCCGGCCGCCCCGTTCCTCGTTAGTCTCTCGGCTTAATGCACATTACGCCGCGCGCACTCACGTTTGCAATTTGCTCACACGCCAGGATGCGTACCCCTCCTCCGGGCGGCCCTCGGCCCTGCCAGCGTCGTACGACGCTGGCAGGGCCGACGACACTTCCCGCCGACGGCGACACGCCCTCGTGCCAGCGCAGCGGAGGATAATCGGAGCAGTGCACCTCGCACAATGCGGCGGAAAGAAAAAGGGACGTGGCCTCGCGTAAACGCGCGCCAGTGATCCCTTCGATCCTGCCGCGAAATCCCGCGAGCCCGAAGGGACCCGGTTAACGCACTCGGACAGCTACTCCTTTTTAACGCGAGCGGCGAGATCCATTTGGCGAATTTCGCCTTTGTAGGTCGGCGTGACGATTCATAGTCGGTCACTCCGGCGAGTCCTTACATTTACAGTCCAACGATTATTTCCAACGCGATAAGAACGGGTTTAAGTAAATTGGTATGAAATGAACAATGATGCGGTGTAGAACCTTTTGACTTGCGTCTATTCAATTCTGATTACGAGCGATTCATATTCATTGTTATCGCAAGTGAACTGTGCCAATTAATGATTAGAATAAGGGCCTGAGCAGAATGGCTGTCTTGTATTCTTAAGACACAAGACAGTTATTGTGCGTTACTTTAGGACAAAGAGTTAAAACAACTAAATTCTAGGTCCTTTTAAGTTATAAATCAATTAGAAACGTAAAAGCCATTTAGGACCTGGCACAGGTGGAGGTAGCCAATTAGAATTAAAACATAAAACATTGTCTTAAGAGTACAAGATAGCCATTCTGCTTAGGCCCGAAGCTTGTCAGATTGCAATCCGTCGGCGTTAAATCGTTGATGTTTCAAGTAACTTTACTTTTGTCGCAGAATCTTGTGAATCTGCTTTAATTGCCGACTTCTTCCTTTCTGCCACTTAACAACTGTTCTAAATATTGAAGATTTCTGGGAGACATCTAGAAAGGTTGCACTTCTGAAGTTAAGACGGCCGATGTGTTCTAACGGACAAACTGTCGATAGTGTTGCGAATGGGAGACGGATCGCGTGACGCTATCGAGCGAAAAATTATTCATAGCGCCTATCGACGGAAATACGTTTTTATGTCTACAACTTGCGAAGTAAAGCCCGCGGTCTAGGGGCTTAATACGTCGCGTGAGCAGAAGCAGTTATTCGTAAAATTATATAGGGACACTCAAGATATCCATACTTTGTTAAGAAAAAAAAAACTATTTATCGAACTTTCCATTTTCGGCCACTTGGAAATTCTTAATTTCAACTTCCTCCTTCTCTACTGCAAAAAAAACCGATAAGAGACTGATCGAGGGATAAAAGAACGTGAGACATCGTGAAAAAAACTCATTCAAGATACCCATACTTTGTTTAAAAAAAAACTGTTTATCGAACTCTTCATTTTCGACCACTTGGAAATTCTTAATTCCAACTTCCCTCCCTCTCAACTGCAAAAGATCGGTAACAGATTGATCGAGGGACAAACGAAGAACGTGAGAAATTGTGAAAAAAAGAAACCGACTATAATGTAACGATTTTCTATAGTGTTTTTGCATTTGTCATTATTATCTCGCGTAGAGTAGACCGGGCGAGGCTTTCGCATGTCGCATGCACGATTCATTAGGATTTCCACGTGCTTCCGCTGACTCGTGGAGAGGCGAGTCCCTCTCGTCCCTCTCGATCGGGTATAACGCCGCTCAAGAGCCTCGAGGGCCGTAGGACGCGGTGCAGCAGAATTAGGGGTGCCAATATACCCGGCGAGGACGTATATACCTTTAGGTCGGTCGATATTCGCCAGGGGTGAGCGGCCTGCTCTTCTCCGCCGAGTGCGAGCTCCGCGCGTTATTCGAGTGGCCTCGCGCGTAGCCACCCCCAAACCTTTTAATTAAATTTCCAAGACTACTGATAACGGTTCTCCGGATAGCGCCGCGAGTGCGCTACTTGGACCAATTAGCGGCGTAGTCGGCATGCACGCGAAACACCCTCGACCGCAACGGCAATCTGACGCTTAGTCGGCTCGGGGACGTCCCAGATGGAACTTCGCGAGAACCCAAATCCGCGTGAATTAGCCTCCGAGCTATGCGTTTGCGTAATTAAATTATGCAAATTAGTACACGCGCGCGATATCCGCGTGCCGTCGACCGATATCCGCTTTTGGGTGATTTTAACGGGATGCTAGCAGTCGCGTATAAGGTCGCGTAATCCTCTAACTGATTCCGCAATTACATCGTCCCGATTGTCTCCCTTCCGATCATCGGGTGTTTCTCGGAGATAATTGCTGAAGTGGCAGGTGCCATGTGACGCGCGACACACGTGCCAGGAAACGTGACAGGAACGGAATTTTCAATCTTAGCCTTCTGTATGGTTTCCTTTTAACCAGATCTTCAGCAACGGACGAAACCAATCGATCAATATCGTCTATGGACAGTTTACGAAACAATTCGCTCGCGTGCTTCGCTGTCCCAATGGGGTGAAACGATAATGAAATGACATAGTCAATATTTCATTTATGTTATAATTATAATAATTACTCCCTCTCTGTCGTGACTTATTAAACTTATTGTAGTAAAAAATGCAATTGAACGAATGTATGCTGCATACACATCTTGGTCGTCACAAGAAATTACTTGCAAGTAGACTATATTTGTATCAAAACGAATTTTGTGGTAATATTTTTCTTGTTAAATGGCTTTTCACAATTTTATTTACCATTTGGAAGACATGAAAAATTTAAACCAAATATATTTTTAATAAAGCAAAAATAAAATATCGACTTTTAAATCTGACGTTCAATTTTCTCTTGTTAAACATTTGAATAATATATGTATACATTGAGGTAATTAAAGTATTATAAAGATAATTGCTTTTCTCTTCTCTTCAAAAATGCTATCACAAATTCGATAATTATCCGGTGCTTTTAAAGGGGAAGACACGTGTTAAGGTGCACGACGAAGCAAATAGAATCTGGATTGTGTCTAAAAATTTGAACGGTAATCGCTTTCTTTCAGTCCTAATAAAACTGTTTACGGTGTCTCTTAACGATATTGTTAATAATCCTAAAACGATCGAATAGACCAAGTTTCGTGCACACACACACTTCCACATACTTTTCTCCCCCTCTCTACACAAAAGTGCGTAATAACATTCGATTTTTTAAACCATAAAACACACTAATCATACAAGCTGCCACATCTATCCTCCTCCTTATGTATGCACAGTCATGCTTCCGCTTGTTTTTACACGTGCATATCGCAGTGTGGTTTCTAGACATACGTTCGGAGTGTACTCTCAGGATGAATTGCGTACACACATTAGACTCGAGGAATTAGATTTAAGCACGCGCAGGGAGGGATGGATAGACTTGCAGTTGTTAATGCATTTCGATATCCCGGCACGTCGAACCGTGGGCAAAGAAACATACATCGTTTCGTTGCACAAAAGTAGAAACGCGCAAAATAGAATTTCCTTGCTTTGTGCCTATCGTCTATTGTTTAAAATAAAACATTCTCTCCATTTCTACGCTCGCTCGTGTGTGTTTTTCGTTCATTTATATTATATCTATACGAATTTCTCCAGTATTTCGATTTTTTTTGTTATGCATTCGTTTGATAAAAATAGAAACGCGCAAAATAGAATTTCTTTGTTCTACGTTTCAACATTAAAATATTTTGCTCGTATGTGTTTTTTGTTATATGTTTAATTTATATATTACGTTTTTCTCTATTACCTCGCTTTTTGTTATCGCGTTGGACGTAAAATTTATGGGTCATTAAAGAAGATGTATTACGGTAGAGTTAAAAAATTATGCACGGTGTCTGATCATCCTACTTCCGTCAAATGCGTCGCAAATCACGAGTAATTAGATATTATTAATCTTGTCAGTCGTTAATGCGTTCAAATTGAATAAAACGATAAAAATGGGTAAAAGCCAGAGATTTGCATGACCTACTTCTAAGACGTTAATAGAAAAATTATTATTATTACTGCTGCTATAATGTACGTCTGGTTATCGAATATTCGCGGTTTTTAACCAAAACTTAATATCGTAATCGCTCTTTTAATATTCATTTTCCACCGACGTTAATTCAGGAGCACCGAAAAACTCAGTTGTCTGCATAAATTTTCTTACGCCCGATCGTAGATTTAGGGCGATAGAAATACTCTCCGCCAGGAGCCGACGTCCGAGAGGAGAAAGTAGTCTCCCCTTTGCAATTAAAATCGAGGGGTGAACGTCCCTCTTATGAACACCCGCATTTTTTCACATATCCCTGCGGGGCGATTTCGCAACGTTGCCGTCGATCCTGCGCAACATTTGCGGTGCACGTGACCCTTCATCCCTTGCGCGATTTTCCCCCTTAATGCGGCATTGCTGCGCATCTCTTTCCCGCAGCGCTTTCCCATATCTCGTCAACCGAAACCTCATTAGCTCACTGTCGCGGATTTGCCACAATACAAGATAAATGGCTTAGAAGTTTATCAACTTTAGCCTTTCCACGTAGCCGTAATGCGTGAGAATATTTACTTTGCAGTTCGCGAGTAGGTTGTTGCAGTATGAATAATGCAAAACCTATATGCGCGACTTTATGTCAATAAAATGATAATAATAATAATAGTACTTGTTAGATAAAAAGTGAAGATATAGTGTAAAAGTGTGCCAACAACTTATTACTCCACTAAAAGCTCATTATCTGACAATGAGTTCCTTTTTACAATAGCATAAATTTTCAGACAAGTTTCTAAGAAAAAATTGTTTAAAGTGTTTATCTCAAAATTATTGAAAACCAATTTCCTTGGTATAATAAATTAAAGTGTACATGCAGATTAATGCATATATAACGAGCTTTACAAAATTAGAAAGAGAGATATTGCATTAAATATAAACAACACGATATTGATATAGAAGAGATATAATTTTTTCCGAAGAAAATTAATAAAGAAATACGCCGGCTTAATATACTTTAGAAATGAAATATGTATTGCAAAGGGATCTCAATGTTACGACGTATCTTCGATGCTCCTGTGTCCGATATAATCTTTTTATAAAAGAAAAAGTTGAGATATTTGAATATCGGGGTCAGTGCTCTAAGTAAAACCGAGAGAAATAATCTTATTTGAGGGGGCGAACTCGGGATAGCTGAGAGGGTGCTTGAGAGATTTGAGGCTGAAAATCAACGTGCTTCGATGGCTGTTGTTACGGGGGACGAATTGACAACACAAACCGTGTGTATATTTGCTTGTACGACACCCCCTCAAGGATTAAACGCATGCATGTGGACGCATGAATAGCCACTCTTTGCTATATCCGCAAGTGTAACTCCCGTGCACACTTGCGCCGCATTGTATTCGCGGAAATGTCTGGTGTATTGATTTTTACACATACGAATTCGCACACGGCATTAATCGTACTTCGAGAAAACAAGTTTGATCAGATATTTCTCTGCCAAAAAATTTGTGCAGGAGGCTGCTTGTGAAACGTCTGGCTTTTATCTAATTAATTTTTTTCCAATGAAAATAAGTAAAACGAAATTTATTTATGTTTTATTAGTTACACACTTTTCATTACGATTTTGTATTCCCGTAAAAAGGTAACGTATTCAGATAAATCTATCTGTGAATCGTTAATTCAAACGTATTTTTTATTCATGGCACTTTGGTAGGATTATACTTATTTAACATTCTTTTCTATTTTTGATTTTAAAGCGCATGGGTTTTAATGATATTAAATTAAATGCAAGGAGTGCGTTGGAATGTTAAAACGCTTTGTAAATTACACTGGGTGTAGCAAATAAATAATTAATCCTTTTATTAATTCTTGATTGTTCGCGCGACATTTGACTGGCAATTCACCTAATGTATACTTTATTAATGTTCTTACGTTAAATGGTGTAAGTCTTTTGAAAGCGGTGTGCAAAATTATGACAGGAAAAGTAGGACGCCTATCATTCTAATTGATTACATAAATAATAATTAACGTATTTAACTTGATTGATAATATCGATAAAATATGTATACTTTTATACAATCATGTACAAATATTCTGCTAATCATTTCGTTAAATAAAAGTAATTAATGTGTTCAACTTAATTGATAATGTCGATAAAACATGTGTGTTTTCACGCAATCAGAGATATCTCGCTAATGATTTTGTGTGCACAAAAGTGTTCCATCATCCAGGGGAAAAAAAACTTGGAGAATCCTAGGTCAGCGCGGTGAGATACGTTCTCGATAAGAACGTGGGCACGCAATCGGGTCGCGAGAAAAAGACAGGCTCGATCGTTAGTGGGCTGTTTTCCGGGCACCGAGATAACGCCGGATACTCTTTCAGGCATTGGATGCGAGACTGAGCGTTATCTCGCTCGCCCTTCCAGCGATTCTACGTGTGAATTTATCGACATGAGAAATCGATGTCGGTGGGCGCGGGGACGTTACTGGAGAGCGTGTCTACACAAAGGCACTTTATTATGGACCATCTTCGACGCCTCCCCGCAAAGTGGGTTGAAGCACGCGAATGTCGCAATACCCTGCAAATTGTCGCAAATGATAAAATACGCCGCAATGAATTCTCGGAAATAATCACAGGGCGGATTCGTGCCGCGGATTGCGAAATAACACGTTTATATTTATCTCACTCCTACAGTGGACTATAAACTGTGTGGATTTTGTAGACCTGAGAGAGAAAGAAAGACGCATATGTTGTTTCTCGTTTCTAGTATTATGTTAACGTACACGTAAAAAAAAAACGCTCTAAAGTGGATTACAAACTGTGTAGATTTTGTAGACACGAGAGAGAAAGAGATTGCATATTGTTTCTCATTTCAATATTATGTTACCGTACACGCAAAAAATACGCTTTAGATTAACTGCCAAATGTTAAATGAAATACGAATGAATATCGATAAAAAGAATGGTTGGACGACTTTAGGCTGGCGGATGGTTTATTTATTTAAATCCGACGTTTCGACCATACGGGTTGTGGTCCTTCTCAAGGGATTCAACAATAATATTACGTCATTGATATTAAACGAAAAAAGAATGAATATGTTAGCCGTTGCGACACTTGTGTCGTTAAAGACTGTTATAGTTTAACCCTTTAACGAATCATTTGTTTATTGTTATTATTTTTTTTAAAAGCGGGGCCCTAACACTCGAGAAACATCAGAGAGATAACAAAATGTAAGTGGAACCTGTATGTCTCAGTGGCCGAGAAAGAGTTACGTGGCAATATTTTACAGGCCGATACGTTTTGTGGAGCAAAGATGCAATATTTTGAATACAAGCACAAGTGACACAACATCAGTGAGTCTAATTACCAGAAATGCCTCAGAGACACCACGGCTCAAGGATAAACGCGTCGGTCGATGCCGACAATGCGCAATTGTTCGCAACAATTGGGACGTCACTCACGATGAAAAAAGTCCACCCACGTGAACGGAGAATCGCCGCCGCAGTGGACTGGAATTATTACCGGCGCGCTTCACGCTATTTTCCATGAAACTTCACGAGCACTGCGGCTCGCTGAAGGTTGCACGATACGCTAATCGATAGTGACTTTCGTCATAAAGTAAGTAAAAAATTGCTGCCGATTTGATCGGCAGATAATTGACCCTTTCGTGCGCGGCGCAGCGATGCAAACCGCCGTTTTGAGCAATCCGTGTCGCGGTGGCATACGGGTTATTTTTTCACGTATTTATTTTTGTTACTTTGCATGACTGAACCGGTCACTTTTGCGTCAGCTGCAGGAGCCAGCTCTTTTACGATTTGATTAAAAAGGCTGAATCGTCTCATCCCACTAAAACGATCACGATAAGTTTTATAACTTGCATTTACTAGAAACGTTTTATCACGCATTTATTTTGTTACTTTGCATGACTGCCTCGGTCACTTTTGCATCAGCTGCGGGAGCCAGCTCTTTTACGATATGATTAAAAAGGTTGAATCACTCTTTCCACTAAAATGATCGCGATAAGCTTTACAACGTGAATTCACTAGAAACGTTTGGGCCGCGGTTTGTTTATTAAAAAAAAAAAACATCTCGCAATATGTCAAAAGAATTTTCCAAAAAATTTTGTCTCCTACGATACATATGTGTCCGCGTATATTACTTTTAACAATGAATTCAATTAAAGTAACTCATAAAACAATTTTAACAGTGACCCGTATTCACCGAAGAGAGAAAAAGGTTTGAATTTTTTATTTGCAACGTTTGTCAGGCAGATTTCGGCTTTTGTTATAAAAACAAATTTGACGTGCAGATGATACAATACACAAAAACGCATGGTGGATAAATAACAACGCAGATTTTTGCATTGTATTATTAATAGTTCCGTAGTATTTTTAAGTCAGCGGCCATCTACGTCAGTTGACTATCGGAGTGAAATATTTTTAGTTTGATCGATAGCTTCTACGCGCGCGGAGAAGGCGAGTCTTATAGGGGCCGTGCAATTTGCATAGGTCACAATCGCGCACGATAGTCCCCATTAGCATAAACATTGAATTCATAATCGAATCAAGAACCAGCACCGACTGAAATTACGGGCAAATGTTTTCGATTGGTCGTGATTCGTTTCTCATGGAGCGAATATAGCGGCTCAATTTGGTCGAAAGCAATAAAAACTGTAGGTCAAAAATGGAAGTTTTCCTCTGCCGAAGGAATAAGATATTTAAAAATCACGGCTTCTCTCTTTCAAGAGAAAGAAACATGTTTGAAGTGTTTAATTCTCGAATAAGTTTAAGAGTTTGCAATTATTTTGAAGTACTTTCAGAAACGATAGATTACGTGATGTTTCATAAAAAGGGAAGATATTTTATTTAGCAACGTGTTGTAATTCGAAGAGAATACAGAAATGATTCATGGATATACGTCTCCTTAGAAATTGTGCATCATCCATATTTTTCCTCTGTTAAAACAATTTTTAGGGAATATACTCTATATATATTATAATTAGCGTACGAGAAAAAGTATCTAACTATTTTATAATTCACTACCCTTTCTCGTTGCGATGCAAATATAATGCATATAAGTGACTTTCGTTACGAAGGGCTTATTCGGATGGAAACTCTCCCGTGAAAAAAGTTTGCCTAATTCCCTCTCTAACATATTGCATGCCCTGGATGACTCTTATTATACGTTCCCGCGGGACGTTGTCCGCATCCCAGTGGATTCGGTATAAACGAAGCCCTTTCTTTCGCGACACGTGCGGACTGTCGTCCCACTTGTAATGATAGTCCCTTCGGGGAAACGAAACCTTTTGGCGCATCGAAGACAAATATTCGTACTCTTTAATTGGATCACGGTTGCGCTTCGGAACATTTCGGTATACCAGTGGCCAAGCGAAGTAGAGTAGCAGTTGCTCCCAACGAAAATGATTCATATTCTGTATCGCCTCCGCACGAAAAAAAAAGCGATGCCAGTCAAATATCGCAATTTTACAGGAGAATGATTTTAAACTTTCAATCCGCTTGCAGATCGCACACAGCGCACGCGGTCCGCTAAATTGTTCTTTTTCCTCCTCTTGCCTTGACAGATCATTCTTCACAATGTGAGAATCGTAGGTTTCTTTTAAACGTTTCTTTCTCTTTGCCACCACTCTTTTGAAACGAAATGCAATCTTCGTATTGATCCTTTTTTCGAATGAAATTTTTCTAACTACTTTATGACACTTTTCTGGATAAAAGTACGTACGTTTTTGAGTTGATAAATTATAAAAACGCAAGAACTCGTAGTTTCGACTAGATTCTTGTGAAAAGGTAATGCACATATGTCACAGGTCAATACAAGTATTCGCCTTTTGAGCTTTATATAACAACCTTTTTTTTGTTTAGATATATGTATATTTGTCGTTTAACAGCCATCGACTGCATCGATTTTGTGCGACTTACATATATCGACGTTAATCATAGCAGTTCAATCAGCGAGAGTTAATTACCTCGTGCTGTTGGTATAATCTTAATTATCCAATATTATAACGACAGCGAAATAACCGCGGGAGTAATATATTAATTATAACGTCGAACCAGTGCGCGTGATAATTATATTATCGGCGAATATATCTCACGAAGCATGTTAAAGTGTCTAGCGAATAAAAGCATACCGAAGTATAAACTCTAATGTAAAAATATATAAAACTTGTATCACCAAGCGGAGATCTTTTAGTCGATGAAGAATTGTCTGATATTTAAGTAGTTTTTCTTGAAACATTTATTTCACGTAGGTCCATACTTTTTTCCACTTCTTTTCATGAAAAATTATTCCTAAATAAAATGTTTAACTCGCTTTTAATAAAAATATCCAAGAACCTTAAAAAAACCAACATATTTCTTTTCAACCGCAGCACGTATTTAAACGTTTGTTATTAACATTTAAAAAAAAACGTAAGCATATAGTAATTTTTAGACGCTCTCGCACGCTCGGAAAACGGCAAACTCACCTGCCAGCCTTGGAGCAGGAGATTTCTGTCGACAGTTCTGAGCCACATGACAGCGTCGCCGGCCTGGAAGTCCCTTAAACGGGTGCATTTCTTGTGCAGGAAGACGCCGAGGCACTTGAGCAATTCCGAGGTGGAGGCCTGGATGACAGTTTTTCTTGGTCCAGGGGGCAGCGGTTTCTGCACCAATTTCTCACACGTCGGATTGTGCGTGGTGTGATTGTTGTTCGACGCCGGTGGTTTTGTCTAGTTAAAACCACGACAAGATTATTCCTCAGTAAACTAAACTCTCGACGTACATTGGCATTTTTATAAATCTCATGTTTTTAATTGCTTTTATCTCATATTAAATACCTTTTAAAGTTTTATATTTAACATGAATATGGACCTACTTTATAGTGATTATTTTTGGACAGTTTATGTGACAATTTCTTGCAGGCTTTACTTAACAACGATAATAAGTTTAGTAAAATAAATTAGATAAATTATGATATAATTTGATAGACCTTATAATACAGTATTTATACTTTGCATGTTAAATGTACAATTTATAAGTTATAAAAACCAATAATTAAATTGAAAGCAGTTATGCTTCTAGAGGGAAAGATTATTGAAAATTTATAAAGAACAACTCGTGCCACGCAGAAGGAGACATCAAAACGATCGATGTACTTTCGATCGTGCCTCGGGGGTCAAAGCACGTTGTATATTTCATTCCACCATTCTACATCCCCGTTTTATTAGTAGCCTGTAGATTTCTTTAGACACAACAACGATATATTATTTTAATTATATGGTCGTTATTCCACGTTTTACAATATTAAGTTTTTAAATTAATATAACGTTAAAAGTATTATGTTACATTATGTTACATAACAAATATTGCACGATGTATCGTTGCTGTATTTATATGGAAAATCCCTCTAAGTCAATTATTGCAAGAAATATATGCTCGTATGTAATAAAATTTAATTTGGAAATGCAATTTCTATTTGAAACAAGTAGAAATAAGTTTCATTTAAGTTAAAATAAGTCCATTTTCTGTGTAGAAACATATAACATTGTCATTTTTAACAAATTGGTGTATATTGTCGATATGAACAAACAAATCTAGACGTATTTCTCAATGAATCGAATTTGCCTGCGAATTGTAATATGAATATGTTAAAGCTCGGTCTCTCATCCATCAATTTTTATATAGTTGTTATATATAATGTTTACTTTGATGACATATGCCAATTCATCACTTCTCGAAATAGAATTACAATCTCTGTCGAAAGAAAGTGAAACAAAAGCTTTTCCGCGAGTACTTACCTGCGGCGTCTGTATATTCTTATTCTTATCAACGATAGGTATATTATCGAGCGGCTGTCTGAAGGCGAGGTTCTTGTTCTTGTTGTCGAGCTTCTTTTTGTTGTTATTAGTCGTGCTGAATCGCTTCCACGACAGGGCATTTATAAACAGCGAGTGCTTTTTCAGGTTCTTCTCCAGGGCATTCTTCTCCGAGATGATCCTCGCGTTGTCGTTGTTGTTCAGATTAATGTTATTGTTCTGCAGCGAGTTGTTGTTGGTCGGCGGATGATTCGTGGGCGGCGCTGGCGCTACCGTTGCGACGCTGCTCTTGTTCTCACGATTCTTCGCGTTGTTCAGCTGTTCGTAATTAAAGTTGTTCAACGTGAAGTCGGCGGAATGCTGATGCGTTGGCGGGTAAACGGGCCCGCGACGGTCCCGTGGACTGAATGACAATACGGTCCCCATGCTGGCGGCACGCTCCGGGGGTGGATGTGGATGCGAATGAGGATGCGGTTGCGGCTGCTGCGTCTGTTGTTGCTGCTGCGGTTGTTGTTGTTGTTGTTGTTGCTGCTGCTGCTGCTGACTCGTCGGCTGTGCCTGCTCCCTGCCGCTCTGTGGATTGGTTGGATTCTGACTCGGCTGACGACTCACGTTCGGATGAGGATTTTGAGCTTCTCGTCCTGGACTGGTCGGATGGCCGGGATTCTGGTCTTGCTGAGCGGGACTCGGGTTGCCCGGGTTACCGGGATTGTGGCCTGGATTACCCGGGTTGTGATCGGGATTGCCCGGGTTGTGGCCGGGATTGCCCGGATTATGGCCGGGATTGCCCGGATTGTGGCCTGGATTGCCCGGATTGTGGCCGGGATTGCCCGGGTTGTGGCCGGGATTGCCCGGATTGTGGCCGGGATTGCCCGGGTTGTGGCCGGGATTGCCCGGATTGTGGCCGGGATTGCCCGGATTGTGGCCGGGATTGCCCGGATTGTGGCCGGGATTGCCCGGATTGTCAGTCTGGTGGCCGGGGTTGTGACCAGGGTTGTGGCCGGGATTGTTCGGATTGTTGGGCGAGTGGCCCGGGTTGTGATGCCCGGGATTTTGGGACTGGTGTCCCGGATTGTGGGTCGGCTGACCCGGATTCTGGTGTTTCTGGGACGTAGCGGGCGGCGGTCTCGGCGGACTCGGCGTAGTGACACGCTGCGGCGGGGGTGCTCGAGGAACCGAGGTCTCCCTCGAGGGTCCCGTCAGCGGGGTCGCATCCCCTGGCTCGATGGCCTCCTCCACGACGGGACCCACCACCTCGCTCAACCGACCGCCCAGCCTGCTGATTTCTACCTTCGACTTGAAGGACACTACTTTTTCTTCCTCCCGCGACGCAGGGTTTACCTCCTGTTTCCTTGCCAAGATTCCTTTTTGTTTTTTAATAACCTATACGAACTCTATCTCGCGATTTCGCCCGAGGAGGGAGAGCGTTAAAGACAATATGACGATCGTTGACGGTGACCGATTAGCGAAGCGGAAGAGAGAACGAGACGTGCACGAGGAATATTCACAGAACAATCCGGTCCTCCCGCTCAACGTAAATCCGCAGTCTCTCTCTCTCTCTTTCTCTTTTCTCTTTCTCTCTTTCTCTCTCTCTCTCTCTGTCTCTCTCTCTCTCCCCCTTTCTCTCTCTATGTAGCTTCCGTGTCGTTGAAGATGTCACGCGGCAAGATGTCGTCGATGCGCGCAAAAGATGTCGGCCGTCGCGCAAAATGGCGAGCGATCGATGCTTTACCGCCCTCCGCCTCTCGGAGGGACGACGAGCCAGGTGAACGAAAACACTGGATCCACGCACCGCCAGCCACCCTTAACTCGACGCTCCGACTCTTCTTTCTTCACGAGTCGCGTCTGCTTGCCTTCCGCGGGTCGCTGGTACGCTTCGTCAAGCGGCACTCCTCGAACACTCCGACGCACTACAACTCGGCACTTCCCTCGAACGCGACTCACGAAAAGTACGATTCCTTCTTTAAAATCCCCTTGTACCTGCGACGACTATTGATACTGCCAACAATCGACAGCTCTCCTCGTCGACTTCGATCTTCAATTTGTTTCTTAATTTTGCGAAATTCCCCGAATTTCAATCTCGCGCTCTGCCGCGTCTTCGAACGATATCTCGAGGCTGCGCTCGTAGGATCCTCCCCCGAGTGGACTCGCGTATGGATGACTCCCGCGGCGGATCCGGCCGTTGTTGCGAACAACAACACAACGCGCACGCTTCTTCGGGGACGCTTGCGAGAACGGCTGATTACTCCGTCGACAGGCGAACTATTTCTCTCCGTCGCGCGGCGAGTCTCGCTGATAGTCTGCTGCGCTCGTCCCTCGGCGACGTCGACGTCGCCGCCGTCGTCCTCGTCGTCGTCGGTCGGCCGTGCGTCCACCACCTACGTCTACGGCCAACCAAGACGTAGCACGCCCCGTTACTGTTATCGGTGCGCGCGCAATGGTTCGATAAACGCGAAACGTCGATGGTCGGGGGTGGAAACGGACGGAGAATTCCCCGCGAAGGAGGAAGAGAGAGAGAGACAGAGGGAGGGGGGGTGGAGGGAGCGAGAGGGAGCGTGGAAGGGTGCGCTAAGAGCGGCTGAGGGCGAGGGCGCGAGAGCGCGGGGGTGCCGCGCGTCGCGAAGGTGAGACGGAAAAGGGTGTCGGAGACGGGGCGGGAGCGAAAGGGACGGAAGGACGCGAGACGGACGGTGGATGGGGTGGCGGTGGTGATCGAGAAGGGCGAGGAGGCAGGGCAGTTCGCGTGTGTGTACCGCGGGCATGACTCTGTGTGTGTGTGTGTGTGTACGCCCGAACTTTTCTCCGACATAACTCTCCCCGCTCTCCCCTCCGGGAGATCCCCGAGGGAGGACAGATCGAGACCCGGCGTCTTGAGTCTAGACCGCGGAAATGCTGGTCGGAAAAGGGTGCCGCGCCGTTAGACACTTTCCAGGGAGGGTCTCGCCGACGGCTCGTGAACGTAGGTCGAGATTCCACGCGGGAAAATGAATGGGAACAAGACGCGCGCGACGCGACGCGACCCACGGCCCGGACCGCGGGGTAAATATTGGAACTGGCGCTGAGGCGCTCTCGTGCCCCTCGAAACGAGATGAATATCCTTTCGGTAAAGCCGCGCGGGGATGAGCGGTAATGGAGCATTCGGGGCCGAGTGGGACGCCGAGACGAGGCGCGAAATGCCTCCCTCGTGAAGAAATTTCCAACCGGATTGCAGCCCCGAGATAGGATCTTCGACGTTTACCCCAGCTACACCCTGGTCTGACAAAATCTTGACAAACATATTATTACTGGGCGTTATTTGCATACCTGAGAAGACGAAAGACAATTTATTCTCCGTTTCTATTTCACCGGGAGGGATGATTTTCTGTGAGAGATGTTGCCGGATAATCAGCGGTTCTGCAATTGAGTAAAGGATAAACGATCCGTCTACCTTTAAGTAAATTGTAATCTTCTTTTACCGCGAAAATGTAACACAAAGAAGTGGCTTCTAAGGAATATATTGTATATATAATTTTTAGATGGAGACGTTAAAATATGTATATATATATATATATATATATATAGATATTTGACCGACATTTAAATATATCTCGTACAAACTGCGAGAGAGGCGCAAGAAAAACCGCATTATCAGCCGCATGGAACTCGATAAAATGCAGTAAATTTCCTGTAATGAGCAACGTCGATAATAATACACGGCTGACAACAGCTTGTCAGTTTTATTTTCCAAGCACACAATGTTATTAATTAAATTTCTTTGAACTCTTACGCCACGTACGTGCATTTGAATTGAGAAAATGGGATAATTAAAAAATTAAAAATAAAATTAGTATAAAAATGCTTCGAGGTCGCTTCGGCGGTTTTATTTTCGCGTAAAAAGGATATACACACACATACACAATGCCGGTAATATAAAAGCCGTAAAAGATAAACTATTTACAAGGCATCGGAATTCGTAACGTACGCGAGAAAGTTGGTCCGCATTATACATTGTATAAATTGTGCAAATTTGATCACCCCGCGCTCTCAGAGATTACATTTTCCAGCGGGAAATAACTCTCGCGAGTCGAACAGTTTTTCTTCGTTGCACGTAAAATTTTAGAGATATTCACTCACGACTCGCGGATCATCCATTTCATGCTATATTCAACGGATCGCTATAAATTTTATCACGTCCGACAGTTAGATAAGCGAAGACCGAATAATGCATCTTACAGTTATGGCAATGCAGGTCGAGCCCTCCCCCTCGGGGAGGGTGGGAGCAGTGGAAATTTCACGTAACCTGCTTTTTCTTGCTGGAACAAGGTCAGCGTAGCGCAGCTTCGAAGGGCGATGGATATGGGTGGTGACGTGGGCGGGCAGGTGGAAACGCGCACGTGTGCATAGGCCTGAGGACACCGCTCGTGGACACACAACTCGGACGCGTACGCGACGACAGGCGACTTCACCGCGCGGCGAGGCAGTGCGTAATAATATCGCATTGTGTTGTCGCGCTCGTGAATATCCGAGACCGTTGGGGAAGGTCGCGTCCGCCGCCGTTTCCCGTCCGCCGCCGCGTGGATAAGCGCAAATCGGAAATTAATCCCCCCGTCATTCTCCAATCGCAAAAAAAAGGATTCAGTACCGAGACGAATGTCTTTCATTCCCCGCGTCTTCGAATCCGACAACCTTCGGTGCATGGTTTTTTCGAGACGTTTTATTTCGTTAAACAATACCTTCGCAGAGTTAACTTTTTGTAAAGTTTGCGAACCAGAGAAAAATATGTATACATAATTTACAAATAGTTTAAGTTTATTAATATTAGAATCAGCAAGCCACAACGAACACAAATTCCACTAGTCAAAATGATTGGTTAACAATGTTTTTTCTTAAATTACTAAAATTTTTTAAGACCCATTTGCTATGACTTTTGTTGCAATATGTAATTGATCAATTTGTTTTCTTCCATTACTTAAAAAAAAATGTATAGAACTTGATAGCAATGTATACTTAAATAGCGGAATTAATCGTCGATAGGCTGAGCATTAATTTCGAAATACAATTCATACAAAATTTCTCAAGCATATGATATAGTCGAGTGGCAGTTATGCAGAAATTAGATTGACGCTTCCTTAGTTAGGAACGTGTATGCTCTCTCAATTTAGCGGCGATCAATAGCGAGGATTCATTATAAAGGTCCATTTCTGACCGCTGAAGAACAAGATGGCGTGGTTGAATGGTACTTATTAAAGGATGAATCGCGCGCACATAAGCGGGATTGCAAGCTGCGAGCGCGTGTCGATTTGCTCTTATTGTTAGATCTGAAAGGTATCTCGGGGGAGAAAAATTATTTTCCCTCGCGTCGAGGAGCAGAGCTGTTATTAACAAATAAATATTTGCACGTACTTTTGCGTACACTTACATTTACGTACTACAACGTTTCGGCGCCTAGTCTTGTATTCCACCGCGTTCGTATAAAAATACATTTGACCGATAAATGAATTCTTTTCATGTCTACGCAGCCTGAATAATAAAAAGTTGATCTACAGATTCGCGCACAGGGCCGCCGTACCCCGTCGAATTTGCACATCTTTGGAAACGTAATTCAGTTTGCATGTATTTAATTAATTTGCACCGCGCAAACACACATAGCTCGGGTATTACGATACCCGTCATGGATAATGAAATACGCGGAATGTTTCGTATATTAAATTCCATCAAGAAATCAGCATTGCACACGTCAAGAATTGCGACCTGCATATAAAGCTGCATTAACCTGAAACATAGAGAAGGCACGTGTATGGGGCGCAGGAAGGGATGAAGAATTAGGGCCCTCTTTCTCCCGGAATTGAGAAAATAGATTTCTACGAGAAGTAGAGACTGCCGAGATCTCTCGGCTTTAAGGGATTTCCCGAGTCACATGACCCGAAATGGATCCTCGGCGATATTCCATTCCTGAATTATGTAACAACGATTTCAGGTTGTATGCATCCCATTAATGCCGAAGCGGCATTTTCTGATATAATATGCGACAATATTGACTCTAATATATGCGAAACAGCAATTTCGATTGAATAATTCAAGTTTCAGCTATTTATTTTTCTATGTCTCGACTTGACAAGCTGTCTAAAAGAACAGAAGATAATATTTGTCGCAATAACAGTACAGATGTTGTCTATATTTTCGACTTTCGTGAACTGCGCACCGATACGGATTGTCGGTTGTACACAGCACTATCGAAACGCGATTTTTAAGTATCCCCGTTCCCTCCCCTCCCCTCACTTGAACACCATAATTCGGTCTAGGTGTATAAATAACATCAAGAATTATTTGACGCCAGAAAATGACTAACAATGATTAAGCTTCTAATCGACCATGACTGGCAATCAGCGGATAATCCACCGATTGACTTTTAGAGAGTACAGATATAAGTTTTGACGCAGTTCTTTCGCAATTAAATTACAAGAAAGCTGATGATTTAATCGAAAATGAAATCATTTCTTCTCAGAGTTGTTGACAGAATCGTTTCAGTTGTGCGTTACGTAGTAGTAAAATTTATATATGATCGGGCGCGATACAATCGATTGACCGAGTAAAATGTACATCAGTTTATTTTCTCCGGAAAAATATATACATTTCCAGCCGACCAACGTGTTGCATATATAATGTATGTAACACGTTAAATACGGCGTTATTCTAAATGCGAGAAACTGACACGGTAGGATAAAAAGACGATTTTATTTATAAAATGCGTGTCGAAGCGACAAACCGGTTGCTTCAACGCGTCATCTGGAAGTATGTATCGCCTGTATATCGCGAAAAGGACTCATCAATCTCCATGTGAGTTGCTGATGGCATTCGCAAGGAATGTCGAAACGTTCAATGCGTTCGACAGTTCTGTGTACGGCCGACAACCCTTATCGGCGCGCAGTTTACAAAAGTCGAAAATATACGCGTGGACATCTTTATACTGTTATCGCGACAAATATTATCATGTGTCTCGATGGTCGAATTGGTGAGACGCCCGACTGGAGTGCAGGGAGGTCCAGGTTCAAACCCTAGCTGGGGTAATATTTTTCGCAATAAATTTTCTGTATTATTAAAGATGCCAGGTATGGTCAAGAAAACACTGACGTCATTTGTTTTTCAGTTATAGATTCCATGGAAATCTTTTAAAACGCGTGGTTCGGTAAATAAGAGCAGAGCAGTCAGTAACGACCTACTTTGTATTTGCCTTACTGCTCGCAATTTTTTATAATTAATCGACCGTGCGGCGGCGATCTCGTTATCCCTCTTCTGCCTAGGTGTCCTGACGCAGCCGTGAAAAAGGGCACGTAACGTGTAAAATCGGCGGCGGGCGTCGTTCCGGAGCGGATAATGGAGCGTGACGAACCTCTGATTGCCGCTCTGAGGAGAGGACGCTCGCCATTGGACGCTGATAAAAAAGTAGCAGGTGTCAGCCGACGGCGCGGCGGCCGTTGCAAAAGCGATCTAAAAATATAATGTTCACTCGCGTCGCGTTGGCGTAAAATCGCGGCTCGTTCACGCGGCATGTCCATCGATATGACCCCGATATGTAGTCGCGATGTTCGTCGACTCTGAAAAAAAAGAGCGCATCGCCTTTTGTTGTCTACGATAAAGTGGTAATAGGCGGCGCGAGACATTCGACGGGAGTTGAGATATCACTCTCGAAGACCGGACGTGTGGCGGACACGCAACGTACGAGAGAGTTTCAATAACGTCTAAATGCGAGATAAAATAAATATGGCCTATACATAAATTTTTTTTTAATACTATTTCACGTTAATTAAAACGCTACTACAGATCGTACCTTTTATAGCACATAAATTAAGATTATAATTAAAATTATACGCATGATGTAACAAACTGAATTTTTGATAATTCTATTTCCGTAAAACAGATCTCTATTTTTTATTATTCAAACTCGCAATTATAGTTCCTTCGTTTTTCGACAATATTGTAAATTATATTTGCTGAGCTCCTATTTGTTCTCGCAATTATTTTTTAATTTTCTAATAGCTTGAAAAACTAAGCTCTTTCTCTCTCTCTCTCTCTCTCTCTCTCTTCTTCTTCTTCTTCTTCTTCTCACAAGGTAGCAACAAGAGATCTTTGTAGGTATGAATAATGAACAAAGTACTATGTTTGCGTAGTGTCACGGTAGTGAGAAGTATAAGTGGGTGGTGAGATACTCAGAGCGTGAAGTGTTTCCTTTTGGATTATCAGCTGTAGAGAGTCAACTGAGCCGTGAAAGATAATGGAAATGCCGCCTGCTTTAGATATTCGTTTGTGAAGCGTTTTTGTCTTTGATGCTAAATTCTGTTGCGCGACACACGCAATTTTCTCAGCAATCGTGCAAAAATATTCTTACTAGGTTTTACAGTTTTCTCAGAAAAGCTCTCATTAAAATAGAAAAGAGAAACGTTATAAAGAGATGAAAAGCATATTAAAATAAAATGCTCTCTTTTCCCCCTATCTTAGAAAGAATAGACATCATTTTAATGTTAACATATTATTGAATGTTATGTGTAAATTATAATGTAACGATATAATGTATGGCGAGAGAGTGCAATAATCGATATTACTTTAATTTAGTGCCTATTTATTGTGCGCTAGATAAAAAAAAACGTCATAAAAAGACGCTTTCATGGACATTTAAAGTTGACAAAGCTGCGCCGTTACATCTGACAAGTGATGACGTGGATAGAGGCTGCAGACAGAGCGCACGAAGGACATCATCCCCTTTAGAAGGGCTGCAGACAGACAAACCCTCCAGGCACCCTTTTCCCCACCTACTGCCGTCCCATCGCCATAGCAACCCCTTGCATTCAGCAGCTAGGTTAACCAACCGATCTGCCCCTCGTACCGTCTCCCTTCTCGTCGATGGAATATCTTTGTGCGGAACAGAGCTCAACGGAGCCTCCACTCTCTTTTCCTCGCATTTTAATTCAGGCCATAGTGCGAGAGCTTTAAGAATTCAGTGGTAAATTGGCGCGAAAGTTCCGCCGGGCGTTCCACAATGGGGTCAAAATTTCTTTTTCCTCGGCGTTTCTACAAAATCTCCCATAATCGCTTCACAAATTATTGCTGATCGGTATTTAAATTTCTTGCAACTTTCAAATAGAAATTACTCCAGATAGCATGCATGTCTAAGAGACATTTTTAAGACGGCATTAAGTTGTCTTTTAGACATGTACGTCTAAAAGATGCTCTAAAGATATCTTTATAACGTCCTTTATTTTTATAAATCCTTTAGACATGCATTGCTATCTGGGACAGAAGATTGTGTTAACGCGTTTAGTGAAAGTATCTCGAGAGATTTCAATAATCTTATGGACACATCACTCGAGTCAACGATTCAAACAAATTCGTAGTAAATATGAATGGATTTAATAAGATTTAAAATTTCAATCGACCAATCGACCACATTTATTCAATTAGCTTTCACAACGTTTCGACCTTTGGTTTAGGTCCTTGTCAATTGGATTTAAGAGTAAGTATTTTACATGTAAATTACGTCAAAGATACAGGCACATTGCACAGTATCGCAGAATAATTATAAGCCTACCTTGTTACGGAGTCATGTCAGATACAAGTAAAACCGCATCTTAGCGGAATAGAGTACTGTCTTAGGAACAACTAAGAGCAAAATTTAATAAGCTCTCTTACAAGAAAGTACGTAGAAAGGGAAAAGTGCCAATGTGAGCCACAAAATGAACAGAACTCAGTTCTCACACAATAAAAGTCAGAATTTCTCTTTAATAAGAAACAAACGTTTCGACCCTTCTTCGGGTCTTCGTCAGCGAAGCTCGTTTAAATCGAATAAAGCATCAGGCAAAGTCCTAGGAAATCAGCACACCATGTGACCTCAGAGTCATCCTACTATCTGTGCTAGTATCAGTGAGTCTCCATATGGTCCCAGACATAAAGAGGACCGAATAGCACAACTCGACAGAGGGACGGATCCGTAACAACAGCGATCTATTACAAGATTTTGGGAAATAGTTTGTTTCGAAAGTATTGATCGATATCGTTGAAAAATATATGTTGCTTACAAAAGATGTTAACACTTGTTTGCCGCGGTTAGGGGATTTCGTTATCCTTTCCTGATAAATGATTATTCCCGGAAATGTTTCACTATCCGTTATTGCAACTGGCTCTGGGGACCACACAATTGAACTGTTTCTTGAACGAGAAAGAAAGCAGAATTTCTAGAGAGGACAACTTCCCCGCACAATGGAACAAAGTGTGTTAGCTCATTGCAGTAGTCGCGGTCCGTAAACTCATCAGACAGTTCAACGGGCCGAATGATCACCACGGTCGTTCCCAAAATCATTCGTACTTTTTTCGTTATCTCGACTGTGTCGAATTCGGCGCATCACGAAGAGAGAATTCGCTCGCGACCGACGGTCTTGGCCGTTTAGACTCACGACATCTCGTCCATTTATCATCGGTAATACGTCATAGCCGAGTCGGCGTACGGCGGTCCCGGCGATCCTACTTGGAGAAACTTGGATAAAAACCCGATTGAAAATCAGACGAGTCATAAGAAGCCCGTCGTCTTGTGCCGGGGAAAAGGACGTCGTTTTCCCGTGGAGAATGAAAATACTTCCGCTGCTTCTCGGCACGTTCGCGGTTTTAATCGCCGGTCAGGATACGAAGACCGTGGTGTTACCGCCTACTTCCGGAAATGGTTCGTCTTTAGAGACGGAAAGTAAAACCGAGCCGGTGCTTCAATCGGATATGACGCGAGCAATCCTTGCGACTCTCGCGCCGCCGCCGCCTCCGCCGCCGCCTCCGCCGCCGTCGCAGCCGATGTTGCCCTCGGATTACTTTTTCCCCGGTAAAGATTTTTCTATTTTAGTTACTCTAAGAGAAAGAGACGGCGTCGTTTGATCACTTATCCTTTGTGCGCGGCTATAATCAAGCTCAGCGCGTCGCGCTTCGGTCGTCGCATTAACATCTCAAAGCCGAGAAATCATTTTGAAATTGGAATGTGTCGCTCGTACTGCTTATGAGAGGAAAAAAATGATGTGCATTTAAAATACAAAATTTGTTTCTAATTTCTGGGAAAGTTGAGGCTGTTTAAAATAAACGCAGATGCTGCATGACGCGTAACTGTATGAATAAAAAGTTATATAATTAATTATTCGAAAAGTCAAATGACACATATCTAAATAAGAAAAAATTAATTAACAATTAAACAATTGTATGTATTTACGCACATAAAGTTGTATGTAAAATTACACATATAAAATATATTTAATATTGAGATAAAATTACAAGTGTAATTAGATGTACGAGGAATTTTTCAAATTTTAAAAATTAACTTTTACATATTATTCATGTAAGTAATGGCTATAAAATAATGAAAAGCAACGTATTGATAATGCTGCAAGATATAATATATTATATTCTAAGTACGTGAGTTGGATTATTCACATTTTTCCAATGCTTTATTTACAAAACACATATTGCTAATATTAAAAACGATGTTTCAGTGCCTCAACGAGCGTTTCTGCATCATAGAAGCGAACATGTACCATATGTATACGAGTATCCCAATGTTGCATATCCAATAGCACACTCAATAGGCCACTCCATTGGTCCGTCATCGAAACAGCTTGTAATAGTCAGTTTCATTGGTCTCTTGCTGCTTTTGGCGATTATACAGAATACGCTTAGCGCTGTTAAGCGGAAAGATGCGATAATGGATCTATTATCGTCCAGGCAAAAGCGGGACGTTTACGCTACGCATGATTTTCGTTCCGTGGTACGTCATTTGTGATGTCGTTAAGTTAAAGGGGACCCTTTCAATAAAACAATTTCTAATTAAAAAAATGCATCATACTGATTTGTACGAAATAAATTAATTATATATTAGTCTTCTTTTCGAAGTTTCTGAATTCGAATTTCTCTGTTTTCGATACTTTTCTTCAAATTTAGATCATTGTGGAATTTATTAAAGTGTATACTTAAAGGAAGATTTTTTTCAACTTGAAAATAAATTCGGAAAGCTGGAAGTTGAATTTCGGGCTTTTATCACTCGTCTCAATTCAGTCGCGAATATAATCGGACAAGTTTGCTGAAGACTTAAAAGCTTACTTACCGTGATGAAATATTTTGTTTCTGTTGGCTGAACACAAAATTGCTATAATAAATCATGAATACCACAGACTTCGCAGCAAAACATTTCTTGTGTCAGTAGTAGATTAAGACTTTCAACGAACTTTTAGACCCCGGAGGAGGAAGAAATTCTTAACAGCGATGCCCGAGTACGATGTATACAGAGGACGATCTGTCTTGAAAATCGGAAGCTCTTTAAAGATTTGGGCGTACCTGGTAAAATGCTGGCAATATATTTGACGTAGGTATTATTTTATTATTTTCAACGATGCTCTGTGCATCGTGCATTGACGCTGGAAGCTTAATACAAAGGTACGAAGTAACTGAAGAATGCAAAGAATAACGCGGACAATCATAGAATTGCATTCAATGATAAAAACAAAATTGTGAACTTTACATATTTGTGCATATAGTTTCAGTTGACTTTAAATTTAACTGAACACGAATTTAATTCGCGTTAAGAATTAACGCTATAATTTTTCGCAGGAAAGATATAGAGAAATCGTTCAAGCTGTCCTCCGGATGGGACAGACTCGTGAGAGATGCAGGCGCAGCGGGGATTCGAGGCGAAAACTGTGATGTACTTTATAGAGATTGTGAGATTCCCGTAACAAAGAAGATACGTAAAAATGTCCCGACACACGTAAAAGATGATAATAAATTTAATTCCACTCGTTAATATTTCCAAAGTCATAAAACGCTTTATTCATCTCTGTCTCGTGATAAACGCGAATTGAATTATGTAACATAATGTGTTGCTTTAAATAGATCGGAAAATTATATCTCAAAATTACTGTCTGTTTCCAAAAAACAGGAATGTAACGTTGACATTAATTAATTTCTGTATATGTAATGATATACTCTTCGATATATTGTGTTGCCGTGTTATCAAAATTACGACAAATAAATAGACTGGGTAAATAAAATGGCCAGCGATATTAATGACTTTTTAATTTTAATTACAATATGCTGTAGGGCACTACATTATATGCTAAAACATTAACATCTAGCTTGAACCAGTTTAGGTAGGAATTTGCCGACAGGTTTTACTTACGTGTGCATACACATTATACACGCAGAAACGTACACGCACTCTCTCTATCTCTATCTATTTCTTTTTCTATATCACCATCGGAATTATAAGAAAATATCAAATATCGCTAACAAAATGAAGACATCGATCGCGTCTTCGGCATTTTGTGTGGCCTATTTTCTTGTCCTCCTTGTTTCATAAGTATTCCCCTTTCTGTTTGCTAATTATACAATAACGCTCCCAATATTATTACTAACATTAAGGATTAAGGCATTACATGCTTATAAGTTTTATATCTCGATTTATGCTTCGGTTACATGGTATGCTAACGCTCAAACTTACACTTAAATAGACGTGAGATCGCTCGTTATAATATCGTCCAGGACTGCGTTCCAAAATTCTATTCCAAGTCGGGAATTCAGTAAGAATAGATTCCCGAAACGCAAGACAACATTCTACATGGATGGGGCTCGTTTTAAAAATCAAGATAGAGGAGGTTCTTATGTGTAGCTCTGTGCTACACGCAAAGAAATGACTTAGTAATATCAGCTAAATTGCAGTAGCTGCTTTGAAATTATTTAAAAGGTTAAGTGTTTTGTTGCCATTGCTAAAAGTTGGTGATTGTAGATAAAATTCAATCACTGCGAGATACAACTTTATTAGTTGGAAAGAATAGCGCACTTAGCACGAGCAGCTAAGAAAGTAGCAGCTACTTTGAAATATATTACGCGCGCGATCCCGACATGCGATTCGCAATTGTTTTTGAGACGTCGCCATATTATTTGTTTCTAACAGCTAATACTTTTCGCTGCAGTATCTAAATTCAAAGAGCTAATAAATTGAGGTTTGGCAGCAACAACATTAGCTGTCCCTATTTCAAAGACACATTTTCCCAGATAGCACACATAGTTCTATGAATATTCTTTTGGAGTGCAAATATTTTTAATTTCAGAATATTCCAATCGAATATTCTAGAAATATATATAGATTATTACAATTAGAAATCGTATATTCATAACAAAGAAGAACGTTTTCAGAATATTCGTCGAGAATGTCTTTGGAATATTTGTTCAGAATAATTTTTTAATATTCATCGAGTTTATGTATTGCGCATTGTTTATCGTGTAATACACTTATCTTAAATAGAATAATCTATCGAATATAGCGTGTCTGCCTTTTGCAGTGAAACTTGTGATCATACCATGTATAACCGACACGCTATATTCGATAGATTATTGTATTCACATTTGAAAAACATTTATAGTAGTGCCAGTCGAATATTCTATGAACATAAGATAAATATATAAGAATGACGTACCTAGTAGGATAACGTTTGGCTCTACGTGAACACAAGTGATTAATAACAAAAGGTCGGTTCGAGCTTCGGTTCGATCCCCCAGTGGATCCCACATATTTTCCCCTTAAGGGAGAATTCAAAATAGCATGGTTTGATGAATTCCATCCCCATCTCATGCTTCACTCTCCCCAAAATATGGTTATACAATATTATAATTATGCTAATTATAAGCCTGACGAGCACATCACAAAAATAAAATTATTTGATTTACTTACATTATAAAATTTGCACTTCTCCCGAAATTTCTGCCTACGGACGTATTATAATGAGTTTGTTCATTGGCATTTGGCTTCTTTCATGAAAGCATCTCAATTAATTACTTTCTGTGTAACAATTTCCACGATTGATTGGATATAATCATAGACATAGAAGATAGACCAGTATACATGTTCCCAACGTGTCATGAACATAACAGACAGAGAGGCAAAATAGAATGGCCGCAGGAGGCATGAGAGGGAGCGAGAGACAAAACATTGTCTGCGCAAGACAATATTTTGTCTCTCGCTCCCTCTCATGCCCCCTGCGGCCACTCTATTTTGCCTCTCTGTCTGTTTTAATGATGTTCGTGACAACTTTTCTTAAGAAAATGAATGGGCATGCTGGGTCTATCTTCTATGTCTATGGATATAATATAATATCACTTGGATTTAAGGTTTAAATTGAGAAGAATAGATCTGTCATATACTGTCATGGCACATACACTCATGGCTCTACGTGAACACGAGTGATTAATAACAAAAGGTCGGTTCGAGCTTCGGTTCGATCCCCCAGTGGATCCCACATATTTTCCCCTTAAGAGAGAATTAGCACAACATCGAACAAAATAGCATGGTTTGATGAATTCCATCCCCATCTCATGCTTCACACTCCCCAAAATATGATTATACAATATTATAATTATGCTCAGTATGACGAGCATCACAAAAATAAAATTATCTCGAGACACGGTAGATTAATCGAATCATTCGAATCACAAAGCTAAGCTCACTGAGCCAGTAGAGGTTTTCATCAACCAGCGGACGAGCACACATATAATTAAGCGAGCAAAACTATTCAAACAATTCTCGCAGTGGTTCATCTTCCTAAAACAGAACATTAAGTACAGAGAGTATAAGAATGACCTATGGGATATTCCAAATATTTTTGAAGAATATTCTTAAAATGTTCATAGGAGTGTCTTGTGCTATCTGGGTTAGCTGTCACTGCTAAATTTTAGCTCTTTCGGCTAAACTTTTCTTTGCGTGTAGAACAAGTGATTCCTAACGTTAGGGTTATCACACAATCTTAAATCACACAACCAAGTCGTTTCCTACACATTTTCCCATATTGGGAAAATGTTCCTAAATAATACTTGAAATACTAATAAAGACAAACGGATTCCCAAAAATTATAGTCTTTAAGAGTATAATTTTTACTCTTAAAGACTATAAGTTTTGGAAATACCTACACGTACCTGATTAGTTTAGTTTCTTAATATAGAACGTCCAATTTTACTAATAAAGACGAAAATACCAAGCCATTTTTGTTGTTCTACACATGTGTGTGGAGCAATAATATGTAGCAATGAACCAAACTTACTTACTTTATGGCACCTTATTTCTAGATTATCCAAACAAATACTTCGATTTCTAATTTCAAACATACATTATTGAAGCGCTTTGTACAAAAAAGACATGGGTGGTCTCCGGTGGAAAAGGAAATTAATTTAATGTAGAGAACATGACCTAGTAAAATAACGTGCAAACTGAATTAGTTTCTAGTAACTAGACATATAGTAAATACATAACTTTAACGTCTAGCTCCGCCTTTTGATACAGAATGAGAATTCTAATATGAGCTTTTCTTTCCTTGACCATGCTGCAGTTTCACTCTGCCCATGGATGGACATTCGTTCAATCGAATTGACGATAAACTTAATTAGATAACAAAGAAAGTTTAGAGCGAATAAGAGAGAGAGAGAGAGAGAGAGAGAGAGAGAGAGAGAGAGAGAGAGAGAGAGAGAGAGAGAGAGAGAGAGAGAGAGAGAGAGAGGGGGAGAGAGAGAGATAGTACGCGGTAATTAATACGTTGACCGTCATCTGTGATCGGTAATATTGAAACTTTTTAAATTGTATACATAAATGTCGTTTAACACAAATTTTTAATACACGCATAGCTGAATGTAAAGTGTCAAAATAGTGTAAGGTAAAAGTGCAATTTAAGATACTACCCAGGAGGATATGTATACATGCTTATGAAAATTATATTATGATATGCACATGCTATGGTAGAATTTCAAAGTAATGTATAAAATTCACTGAGCAATGTGTTAATTTATGCTCGATGAATATCAGATTATTCGCACATTCAAATACACCTGAAAGTAACATTTACTTTCCTTCGGTTATTGCGTACTAATATTTTGAAAAAATAAATACGCCAAAGAAATAAAATATGATCAAAACTTGTAGCATGACAACTATTGTGATAATTAACTGAATAATTATTATTTCCTATTCATTATCTTCTACGGCGTTTGTATTCATTGGCCACCTCTTGAAAGGAAGTGACAATCTATCCCGGTATTTTGCCTCCTTTAAATAGATGTACAGAGAAGTTCAATGTCCAAAATCGAGCATGGTACGACTGGCTAATCACCTGTCCGCCTACAAATTCTGTGATTATTCAAATCCCTCTACAAGGTCCTACTACGTTCTTCGTAGGAGTGGAAAAGTGCAGGCTGCTACTGGGATATCTCTTGAATAATGGGAATTTAATACGGAAGCATAGATAAACTGCAACAAGATACTCGCTTTGCGTTTTATTGGAAAACTTTTTAAGTTATACTAAACTAACAAGGAAATTCTTCGAATGAATTCAAAGATTAATCTCGTTGCAGTTTGTCCGTTCCTCCAAATCGTTGCACGCATTAGGTACATACTAGAAATAAATTTCGATTTCCTTCACTCTAAACAGTTGCAATTCCATGTAATACAAAACTATACATTTTAACATGGAAACTAAGAACTGTTTAAACGAATAAATTTTGAAAAATAAGATGTTAGTCTTCATCTTGCTAAAAGTGAGCTTTTCAGTCACTAAGGGTCTATCCAGACAAATTTGCATAGGTACATAAGCATTTATATCAAGAAATTGATTGGTCTACTTCCTCATGCATGCACTTATGACCCAATCAGATTCCTCATGCATATGTTTATGCTCTATGCAAGTTTGTCTGGACAAATTCTAATAGTGAAAACTTTTCTCCTGCAAAAGCAGTTAATAATGTGTTGCAAAGAGCATGGCAAATAAAACATATCTTTGAATTCCTGTTTGTTCAATTTATAAGTTACATGCCTCAGTGATCGAATTGGTAAGAACGCCCGTGACGTCCGGATTGAAGAGTCAGGTTCCGGATGGAGTAATATTTTTTGCAATAAATTCTTTACGACTCAAAGGATGCTTGTTACAGCAGTTGAAAAAGTTAAATCGACTACCGATTTAAATATGTTGAATCTATTGTTCCAACGAAAAACTGTGTTTCAAGACTGAAAAATAATCGCTACGTGGTTTGAGTGGAAAAAAATTCGAAAGCAAAATTCATACAAAAATTATATTAATTGTAAGCTACAAAGATTCAGTTCGATCAAAGATAGCGTATCTCTACTTACTTGTGAGAATCACTTGTCAGTCAGTTTCAGTTATTATTAATGTAATTTACAAGTACCATTTGCAAATAAAAGTCATCGAAAAGGAACGAGATACTTTCGATCAGTCAATGTTTCTTGCATAACTTTGAGTACATTCGAAGCTTTTTTCAATATTTTTCCATGGCGATTATTTCGTCTAAAAAGTTGCGGTCTGCAAATTGTCAAACAAGCCCAATTCCTTTGATTTTGAAAATAGTTTTATTGCAACCAGTTCAAACCACCCCTTTTTCTAAAAACTGTAACATTAGCCATTTTCTAAAATAAAAAAAGTATAACATTATATTAAGCGCTTCCCACAGTATTTTAGAGTTCTACGTTAATTATAGAAAGATTTGTTGCTGTTGTTAAATCAGTAAGATCATCACATGAAAAATTGGCAGATCGACTTCGCCGATTTAAACACCGCGGTTTCTAAGAAGGGTTTAAACAGTTCTAAGGTTTTAAATACATAACACCCTTCACTTTGACGATGTCGTAATTCTCGAGGAAATTGACAAACCCGCTTGCCGATGAAGTATCTCGTGTAGAAATGTTTCACGATGCGGCTATCACTAAGAACGACGACGAACCGAGAACTCGACGAGACGAATGCTGAACATGGAGCCGTGCTTCTTGGCCCACTCGCTGAATTGCAGATGCATGTCGCCGTTTAATGAAGGACAGATCAAAGATCGGCACACCAGGCACTTACCAGGGCGATAAAGCGCGGATGTGTTTCACCCCCTAAATGTACCTCGCTGCCAGAAGAACACCGGCAAATACCAAGGAGGGTGTAAAGAACTTCGACCCTGATGCCGCCCATCGCATGTCAGATTCAACCACGGACTTCCGATCGATAGTAATCCGATATACCGAAGCTCTCGCAACGCCTTTGAATGTCGTGTCGCGGTTACTATTGACACATATATACCGCGTGCAGTCCATATATCTCTATGTCTCTTTTAAATCTTTCGACAAAAAAAGAAACATTGTTCTTTCCGAGTACAGCGACGTTACGACTGTTGCGAGAGAAGTGTCTTTTAAACAATGGGGATCGACTACGTAAATTCTCGTATGTTTCAAACGATATTTTAGACAGAACTCTTTTGTGAAAATTTATCTCTACAAGACTATTCGATATTTCTGTAGAGCTTAGAGAAAAATTGAAATAGAGTTGTTAATTAACGAAATTAACTCTCTGATATTTTAAATAATGTTTTTGTCTCTACTGTTTTAAATGTTATAGCTCTTTCTGCGACCCATGACAACTGTAGAATTTTTATAGAAGAAAAATGTTTAATGACAAAACTATTTTTTATTTTGATATTTTCGTTAGGAATTAAAATTCTATAAAAAATATAATAAACAATTTGTGATTTTTATCTGTTTTACTACATTTGCGGCGTATTTTTAGTGGTTTTGATAATTATCTGACTTTACATGAAAGAGAATTGCTTGGTATATCGTGACACAGAGAAGTGTGCGCTGGATTAATAAGCCACAGATCAGAGTTCAAATCCCAGCAAGGATTTGTCAGGTTTGATTCGGTCGCCCGCCTCTTAGAGATGACATCGATTGGTAAGAATAGGACACAACTTTCCGATAATACTCAACATGCGAGGGCATAAACAATTATTTGTGTTTATTGATAATTTTATTGAGAAAAACTCGCATTTGAGCAATATTTTACGAAGGGAAATCATATCGCGTGGATATGGGAGAAAGCCCAATGTAAGAGGACGGAAGATCCAAGATGTGATACCGATGCTTTTCGATATCGTTGACTAGCGACAGCCAATGGCAAGGATTTTCGAAAAAGACACAGCTTTTCATGGATTGTTGTTGGTTAACGATACCGAGAAGCCTCGATAGCAAGTTACAGAATTCCCGTACTGGGTGTGTAGTATTGGGCGAATTGGTACAGCAAACGATATGTGATATTGTGGTTCTGAAGTCTGTCTTGGATGAAATTCTTGCTAACACCCACCTATTTCTAGGTGCGGATTCTACTCTCTCAAAATGAAAGAGGATTGCATTACGTGCCCCGATAATTCAATTTTTATGTAGAGTAAGTGATTAAAAAATAGTATCTGCATATACAAATATACTACATAAAATTATAATATATTATATATATTATATTATTTTATATGTGGAGACGTGAAATAACAACTGTAGACTAAACATCATGATTTAACACAAAAATTGAATTTTCTGAGGTTTGATCTGTATTGAAGATACTCTTTGCGTTCTGCTCTGTTCGCCCCGTTTCAATTACTGACATTAAGATGACAAAGGATACAGTAACGTTCATCTGGCTATTTATTCATTTGAAGAGGAACAAACTGTCTTCACGTCGAGGCGACAGAGTCTTAAAATTTTGATAGAGAATTCAAATGATTACCACCAGTACGTTAATTACGAAACCGTCTCACAAAGTTTTTTTTTATTGTTCGACTATCCAATTCCTGCGTATGCTGATGTAGGCACTATGTTGCCAAAACGCATCTACGAAATCTTCTTTCGAAAATATTTAAATTATGGTTCATTACCGAACATCTCCTTTTGCTTGTAATATTTTAATATTATTTTATATGTGGCGCAAAGGATTGTGCGCTGGTCTGATAATCCGAATCTGATAAACCCGGGTTCAAGACCAAACAAAACATTGGTTTTTCGTTCGATCGCCACATAGCGGAGTGGATATAGAAAGAGGTGTTATAAAAGAGGTGCAGACCTGTAATAATTGCACTCATTTGACGCAAAAACCTAAATATTAACAGTGTAGGGCGTCTCGCCTAGAGCGTAGGAAAGTCCAGGTTCAAACACTGGCTGAGGTGAGATGAATATTATTTTATATATACTTAAGTACTTATAATTATTTATTGATATAATATTAATAATTATATACAATAAGGTACAATGAAAGGGACTTAGAACCTGGACAGGATCGTAATATCCAATAAAATTATTTTATTATCAAATGTATATAAGATTCGCACTCCTAGGCTACTTACGAGACCGAATCTAATAATTCCATCAATTTCTTGAATACTACTATCCCGACAAATGATAGAAATTTAATAACTATCCGGTACAGAAAACCTACTTTTTCTGGATGGTATGTAAACTTATTTTCTAACCATCCATTGAAATATAAAGTTAACACAATTATAGTTGTATTTTAAGAAAAAATTACCCAGATAACATGCATGTCTAAAAGACATCTTTAAGATGTCTTTAACACGTCTTTTAGACATCTTTTAGACATACACGTCTAAAAGATATCTTAAAGACGTTTTAAAGAAGTCTTGAAGATGTCTTTTAGACAAGCATGTTATCTGGGTACTTTCTTGTTTAGTCTTATCTCCTTGTGGCATTAAAACTAACGAAAAAAAGAACGAATCGTTACTTTTTAAATAAATAATAGTAACGGTAACTAGTTACTTTTTATTCGGTAACTAGTTACTTTTTCATTCTGTAACGAGTTACGGTAACTAGTTATTTTTAAAACGTAACTTGCCTATCCTTAGTTAAAAATATTCTAACAAATAATTGCTTCCCTACACCACACATAAAAAAATATCTTAAATCACGACTCAAACAAATTAACTGTCAAAATGACATTAATGATTAGCCTAAGATCTTTAGACCTCGTAATCAATCGATCGTTAATCAACTACTCATGATTGACGATCAGTATGTAAATAGTAATGCTTAATACGTATTCAAATTTCTATATATCAAGGTCGTTAGTCCTCGCCCGTCTAAGATTATACTTAAAAATAGTCTAGACTATCATTTTTTAGAAATAAGTTTCATTCTTATATGTAAATTCAGTTACGTGTTTTTCTTAACTTTATAATTTTCCATTGTACACGACTACACACCACTATATGTACACCATAGGTTAAATTAACGTTACACTGCTAGCTTGAGCTATACATCTTATGTAGATTCTAATACATGAGATAATTTTTTGGAAGATGGGGCGATTCTTATACATATACATACTTTAAGTAACTTATTGTAGTTTAATTAAGTTAAGTTAATACATATACATTTGATAATAAAATAACTTTGTTGGACATTACGATCCTGTTCACGCTCTGAGCCCCTTTCATTGTACCTGATTTTATCACACGATCCATTGTTAATTATATACAATAATTTTTATAATTTTGCACACGTAATGTCGTGCAATTGTGATCATCAAACTTGACTGTATTCATTTATTAAAGAAAATGTGTGCCTAATTAAATAAAAAGAAGTAAATATTAGTATTATTAAATTTTTTAATAGCGTTTCTATAATCAAGGTGTGCTATAGGACAAATTCATGATAAATCCATCAAATTCTGAATACAAAATACATGATTAAGCAAAGCAGACCATGACTGGCTATGTGTTTTTTTTTAACACACAAAATTTATTGCGAAAAATATTACCTTAGCCAGGGTTTGAACCAGGACCTCCCATTTCTCCAGGCGGGCGTCTCGCCAATTCGACCACTGAGGCAATTCATTTAATTTAGAAAAACGCATAAACATAATATAAATGAAAAATAAAAAATAAGATTTTACTTTTTGTTTGAAAAATATAAAAACAAATGTTTATAAAGCAGATTACGAGATGTGGCAATTTAATATTTAATATAATTATTCTTGTATTTTTAAATTTTAATCTCGTATAAGAATATCGATAGTACATTTAAAAGTACTAAAAAAGAGTTGTATTTTTTAAGTGAAAACACAAATTTTTAAAGAAGTTTATGGAGTTTAACGAAAATTAAAATTTATAAAATCAAAATTCCAGGTAACGTAACTGCGAAAATATTGCAAATGTTTTAGATATATTTTAATCTTAAAATTTCTTAGGTTTTAATATACATATACATGTTATAGCGTTTATTATATAATTATAGCGTTTAGATGTTTAAAATTCCGTAGAGTTGCCGTAATGCATTTTATGTTTGCGTCTGTTCTAATATACCGTAGAGTTGCCGTATTCTGCGTAAAAAAACAATTGTTTCGACGAGAAATAATTTTTAATTCGTCAAAACACAATGTTGCGACTTTTATTATTATCGCAAGACTTTTACAATGCAACTAAACTATGAATTGAATAATTAATCGTTGATCGAATGTTGAACTCGTGTGCAGTTTCGGCACCTTTTCGTCCAAGTAGAAAAAGTTGTATAAAAAAAATAATTCCTACAAATATCTTTTCTTTTCATGTTTATTCCTGTAGCTAATATTAGATGTTATTACATATTATCAAACAATAATGTATTCTACAGAGCAATTGTTGAGCTATTATCATGAGAAAACCGAAATTTATTTCTGGACCACGACTAATACGACACTTTGATAAAATTCAAAATCAAGCGATAACAATTTGCGAACGAAAAAGCGGAAGAAAAAAAAATTAATTGTAAATATCCCCCATGTATTCACAGCATTCGCATATGCATGCAGTATACATTCACCACGCATACAAACACACCAACAAATTCTTAATCACTTTCTTACGCATACTTTCCCCCTTTTAGATCATTAGCATCGAATTAAACTAATATGAGACTTGTTCATCCCGTCATATTAAACTAAGAAATTGCTAATTATCGTCTCATTATATATCGCATCTCAGTAATAAATTAGACACATTTTTCGAGGCAACGTAGTTTGCAAGGGCAGGTGGGCAGGCAGTTCATGGAAATTAATCCTTGCAACAGCCACGCGAATTTTCTTGGAACACTTTCCACGGCGCATGCGAACGAATCGGACGCTGTCGCGGATTTTAATGTTAAAAGCTAGCTTGCCTGTGCTTATCGTTGTGTGCGATCGATCGATGTAAGTTAAAAGCGGGAATACCATTATCTTCTTAGCTCTTTTTCAGCTTCAGGTAAAGAAGCTTACTTGTAAAAATGTAAAATAAAATATACCTTTTTTCCCCGACAAAAATAATGTACGAAATCACGAAATTATGAATTATCGTACGGCAGTACCTTGTCGACTTTTTGTAATAATTCAATCCAGAGTAAGTTATAATTGGTTTTAAAATAAAATTTAATTTGTCCTCTATTTCATTCCGCATTTCATAATATTCTAATAAAACTGCACTAGTTAATCATATAATGAAATTGAACGGTGCACATTTCGGTTCACGTTTACTTCATATTGATTTACACTTTCAGCTATACCAAATTGCCCTAAAGAAAAACCAACTAAAAAATTATTTTTTCTTCACAAAAATGTGTACTGATTTGTATCTGACAAAGAGCACGTAGATACAAATACCGAATACAATGCAAACAGGTATACGTATATTGAAGCCAATCTTATGACAATGTCGAGGTTTAACTGATAGCTAAACAACCTAAATACATTCACGTCAAATAAGAAAGTATAACGTCATATTATATATTTGTGATAATATTTATAATATTGAATGCTATTAATTTTATAAATATGATTAAAAATATATAAAAATTGAAAGATGATGTATATAGGAATCATTTTCTTATCAGTAATTAAACTTTTAATTAATTGTCATACAGATAAAAAGAAACCAAAGTCTGTTTCAACATGGATGTCAATACCGTAATAAGAAAGCTCAGAATACATTTGCGTTTTTTCATTTCATTGCTTTCATTCCATTGCTACGCTCAGAACAAGCCGTCATTTCAGTGAAATCATATTAAATCACAAGAACTCTTCGTAAAAGAATGGCGAGGTAAAGATATATAATCAAAGATTATATTTCTTTACCTCGTCATAGAAAGAACCATAGAAAGAACCATAGAAAGAACCATAGAAAGAACAAAAATCTCCTCCCGTGTCAAATCAATCGATCGATCGCGTACACACAGTTTTCCCTATCGTATAAAAACGGAAACCACAATTATATCATAATATTCGTAAATACCTGACTAACACGATAACGACGATTGAATAATTAATTAAACTATTGGGATTGATACAGTAATAATATTAATATTGATCGTTAATAATAATTTTGTACAATATTTTCATCCTATTTGTCCTCTCTCATGTTCGGCTCGTGACATGCGTACCTATAGGCAATAATTCATATAAAACAGTATCGGTTCAATGGGTAGCAATAAGTATAGTCGCGGAAAAACCTTCCTCTCTGAGGGTGTGCGCGCGCGCGTGTGTGTACTAGTTTTCCTCAGTTTTCTCGCGCGTGTATAACGATATATGAACGACATGTATGAATGAATGTACATCGATTCGTGAAACGCTTGAGGCGCGTCCTCGGATACGCTTCCTGTGTTCATGCTCTTACACGTACTTGGAATCGTAATTCTGTTCTTTTTTTCTTTCTATCACGGCATGCAAAGTCGCCCCGCTGGAGAAAACTGTTTCGTCGTTTCTTGCCCTCATGCACAGGCGCCGAATAAAAGATGACAAAGTAAAGTTACCCATTACTGCTACTGCTGCTGCTATGCGGTAAAAACAACGAAAATGACTTCCTGTCCGGCGCAGAAGTCCTCTTTGTCGCCCTCGCAGCGCGCCTCTCTTCTCTCTCTCTCCCTCTCACTCTCTCACTCTCTCAACTATCTATCTCTCTCGTTCCCAATGTTTTCATTATATGACAGTCATCTCCGACGACGTTGACGTACCGCTGGAGAGATGATTTTTTTAAAAGCTCGAGCCGTCCGTTATCATTCGATCCGTTCGCGTCGTAGATTCGTGTGCTTTCTCTGTGTATTCCGCGACGAGAAGTAGCGAAGGCAAACGTCGCTGATCACGCTCCCGGGTGTTGGAGAGCCAGCAGAGCTGTGCGACACGCGAGAAAGTTCCGCGATATCGTGCGGCGCTTTTTGAAAATGTCCTGGGATGTGACGCGAGATTGATCGTGTCTCGCAATCTGCTTTGCGATGACCGTTGGAATGTGGTCCAGTGGACGAACAGCGAGCTCATTCGAACGGATCATCACAAGGGAATTGCACCAAGAAACGTAATCGGCACAAGTGCGAGAGCTAAGTGCGACTTACGTTTCTCAACAAGACTCAGAACAGTCTGATAGATTGCGAACAGTTGACGATAATTTTGGAAGACGCGATACGATCCAAGATCTCGGACGAGCTTAAGCCGATGCAAACAATGGCATCACCGATTAATAATCGAGATGATTTCGAAGCCGCGCGTCAGAAAGCAAGATATACCGAAATGGAGGTCTGACGACGCGAGATGATGATCGCTTTGTTTTGTGTGAAACGATGAAGATGGTATATGCCACTCTCTCACATTCGGTCCGCCTGATTCCGCAGCTACGGATACAATCGTCGTCCACAATGCACATGTATACGTCGTCGTACAATATTATCAATATTATCTATATACAAATCGACATAGCCGTTGACGGTGGCGTAAGTCTTTAAACCTAAGCGACAAACGTAAGAGTAAAGAGATACTAGAGACCAGTCGTAAAATTTGTCATGCTAATAGTATAATAGTTACACATCCGGTATACTTAGCAGCATTGTTCATCGTCGTCATTGTAACTATTAAGATCGATAATCCGATAATCGTTATGATGAGTAAATCCGTGATACGTGTCACCCGATGTGTCGCTGTTACTCGTCACACCCTTTTACCGGATTATATTGTGCTACATAGCGGCTCTCCCTGACAGTTTTTTAATTCACGTTTGGAATAATTTGTGCCAATGCCCGTGTGTGTTCTTCGCTTCTCTTAAACATTAGTTAAATACGTACTATTTTTTAAATCAATTAGATGTAGATAATTAATTTTAGTAATAGTTTTTTCGTCCTTAGTTTTTACTCGGATGTCTTTTACCCGATTCAAACACAGAGCGAGTTTCAGATGATTTTTCTTCGCATTCTCCACTCGGTCTCTCTTTCCCCACTGCAGAATTCGCAATTGTAATGTGTATGTTTTTCGAACACTGCTAAAGAGAATATTATGGCAGGGTTATATTTGTTCTTCCTTCCTCGTACCTTCCTCGTCGTCTCTGGTTTTGTTTTATATCCATAGCGCACTTTATTAAATCTAGCATGCTTAGAAAATACTTGAAAAATGAGTTCATTGGAAGGTGGCTCGATATTCATTATTATACAAAATGTTCCAAATTGAATTAATCGTTTCATAGTTGTGCGATCGAGGTCACATTTCTCGCCGAGTCTAGTTTCTCGTCGTAGAAAACTTTCTCATCTTATGTCTTCTCTCTTCGCTTTTTCTCCCTCTTGCTGCTCCACCATTTTTCTGCTGTGGCCGGACTAAGGAGCCAGCAGCGCTATCCACTATCAATCAACCGTTGTAAGCAAGCGACACATCCGTATCAGCCTCCAGGCTTGATTAAGTCTAATTTTTTTTACTGGCCAACTGCGAAGCGTTGTAGTTTCTTCGTGTTTTCGCATAATCTTTTGCCTTCCAGCTTTAACCACGCGTCTCCGAAATCGCGCAAATTATCGTACCGTATTGCCATCGTCTGGCACAATTCTATTCATCATTTACACGCATCGTCACTAAATCGAATAATAAAAAAAAGAGTCATATATGCGCATAGATGTTTGTCCATATGAAAATACCGAAATTGGTCGCCTCGGTACAACTTTCTCTAATAATCAACAAAGAATAATTCTCTATTCCGAGTTAGAAGTACGAGTAACATAAGACAACAATAAGCAACATAAAACAACGCTAATTAAAAATAACTAAATTTAGAAATGTCTCTTTCTAAATCTCGTTAAAGTCTCTTCTTCCATTTTGTTTCTCAACCCTGCCACCATCGAATTGAACTTATCGATGATGGCAGTAACGACGATGGGGATTGCGGTCGTCGTGGCTTGTCCTAATAAGGGCGCCACGAGTCGTTATCAACACGGTATTTCGGCGTCGCTCTCTCAGCGCGCCTTCTCGAGGTACTAGGCATGACTCGACGCGTCGTCGCATGATGCATGTCAGTCTGTTGAACATCATGCGCTTCATTGACGGAGACGCGCGGCTAAGGGGTTGCTGTCCTTGGTGGCGTGAAAAGGGATAGCGGACGGTCGCCTGTGCGTCGTAGTGGCAACGTTTCAGCACGGTGATATTTGCAGTCATAATCGTGGTGGCATCTTGAGGAGATTCACTCAGTGGTTACCTTCTGTCCCGGTACAGAAGATAAGTTTTCATCGTCTGTGGTAGATTCAGCTCGTTGATCTTCTCTTCTAGTCTATGTTTGCCGATTCGCTGCCGAATCACTCTTCGACAGAGATCCATGAGAGGCAGAGGTTCAGCTGTGAAGAAGACAAGTTTAATTAAAAGAGAACACCGCGGCAAATTTAATAGATACTATGTGTTTTGGTCGCTTGTTCCTTTTAAGAATGTAATAAATGTTTATTAAATCAAAACTTTAAGAATGGTCTGAGAAAGGACCCCGTACTAAATCCCATGAAAATGGATCCCGGTGAAAATGGCTGAATTTTAAATATGGTGTAATAAAAATACTCAATATCAATGTTTCTGTTTAACAGGGTTTTACTATCAGCTATTTGCTTATTGTTTATTTTAAAACAAATAATGCGTTATATAGGAAAACGCTATCCGTTATGATTTTTCTCACAGAAGAGTAATCCGTTCTTGTAACCAATGACATTTTCAAATTGTTTAAACAATAATGTCATAAACAAATTATTTTTTAACTATTTGCTTTACTAAAAATTCATATAGTTCTTTTATAATATTGTAGTTACCGCATTGATCCGAAAGCAAGATTTTGCTAGTTTGATCTCAGACTTTTGAAGGGTTGAAACGACAAAACTGTCCATTTTTAAATATTTTGCCTGAGGAAACATTTGTTCAGTGACCAAAAAGATACAACATATTTAAAATTCAGCCATTTTCGCCGGGGCCCATTTTCATGGGTCCTTTGATTTTGAAAATTAAAACTATCTTCGTACGACTAGACGCTAAATATTTATAGAATAATCATCCACTTACGATCAAGTCCGCCGACGTATCTCATTGTGATCTCGCAATGTCCCCAGACGGCGGATACAATAGGATGCAGTTTCCTTCCTTTGAGCCCTCTAAACGCTACTCCAAGATACTGACCATCCACAACGAATGCTAACGTACCCTCGTCCATATCGAGGACAACTGTGGAGAGAAATCGCGATAAGTTTATGATATACGTAAAGAAAAGCTATCTCCTGGCTTGCGATACATCTTGCATGATAATTCATAAATTCTTGTGCAAAATCGCGCAATTGCGCAGAAATCACTCACCATGAAATTTGTCAGGAACAATGAATGTCTCGTCGGACTTGAGGAGAGCTGGGTACGTGACGCCATTGTTGTTTCTTGAGTCGTGATAGAGTTTGTTTCTACCAAGATCCCAACCCCAACTGAGTTCGTTGTTGCCTACTAAACTCTGATAGCCGACACTATGAAGAGGTGCATCCGCCGTCGCGACTCCTACCACGGCATGCGTACCTCGTTGCCTCGTGCTCCAAGTAAGCTCCCATACGTGCATACCTTTAGTGTACCCCACCTTCCCTCGTATGCAATCCGTACTTTGCGCGACAGGATGTCGATGAAACGTTAACTTATCGTCCTCCTAGGAAAAAGTAATGAACACAGTTTAGTGAGATGGTTAGCTCGTCGAAATTCTAATCTGGAACACACCTTACAAACTTGAAACTGCTAAGCGGATGAAGTAAATGATTTCATAGATGGTATTAATGATAAGAAATTATATGCCGAACATTTTTTTGATAGTTCAGATTCAAACAAATTATATAATACGATAAAAAGGAGAGGAAAATTTTAGGAGTATGTAACGGAGAGAATTTTCTTTTAAAATTTGCCCTGAACATCATGCGTGCGACAATATGGCATTTTGAAGAACTTTATGAGAGTTTTTGGAAATTTTACCACACATTTTACTAGTAAAATGTATACTAAGTGTGATTACTAGTAAAAAGTATGGTAAAATTTCAAAAACTCTCATAAAATTCTTATATGATCTTCAGGATAAATTTTGAGAGAAAATTCTCTCCATGTACTTTACACTTTTGTCATTACTGAAAAGAGAGTCAAGTTTATAGAATTTTAGGATAGTTCCGTATTAACGAGAAATATATCTGATACATGTCCGAAGATAATTTATATATTATAAAGTCACATATACTTGAGAGAGTTTACTCATGTACTTTCCTCAACACGTTGATTCCTGTATTGGTCATGATTGGCATTTGAAGTTTCAATAGCACTCTGATGATCAATGGTGATCAACGTTCTCCAAATTTTTTAAAACAGAGAAATAAATAACATCTAATTCCCAGCGAACACAGAACATTGCAACAACGTTGCGACACCGTTACAACATGTAATGTTACAACATTGCTGTAACGTTGCTGCCAATGTTCTGTGTTTGCTGGGATTGTAAAATTGTAAATGACAGAAGTAGCGAGATAACAATACAAAGTAAAGAGTGCGCTAGGCAATACTTATAAGTGTTATTTAATCATATTACGCAATTTTATTATCATATATATGTGCTATTATTGTATGCCGATGACAAAAATTTTAATGTGGCGTAAGATCTGCAAAACTTGCTGAGCGAGTAACGTGTTAAGAGTCGATTTCGATTACTTTTTGTAATCAGTACCTTGACAAATATATTTAGACTACGGTCTTCGGCGTTCCAGCTGTGATGAACTTGTGTCTCTCGCGAGGCGGATGGCATGTCGAGGAGTACGTCGAGGCGCGGTGGCCTCGCGAAGTCCTGGGCCAATTCGCGTGGTATCACCGATCGTGTGTACGTCGTGTTGTTGCCACCGCCAACACCGACCCCGCCGCCGGCTCCGGCACCGCTCTCCCGGCTCATGCTCTTCACGCCGCCTGGAAAAGCGAAAAGTGAATCAGTCCCGATCGGGATGCTTACGCTCGTTTTCGAAACAGACCTTAGGTGGTTGTATCGAGTTGTATCATCTACGTTTTATAGCGCTACGATGTACGCGCGAAAGCCTTTACGGTTATCCAAGTGTACAAGTCCAACATTTTTGAAATACAAATAAGGTGACCAACACAGAAACCTTTAAAGTGTGCACCCAGTATGCAACGGCCGCAAATTCGCCACAGAACAGACTATATTTGAAATGTTTTCACGACGTTATCACTTCGCGATAAAACGCTGCTTTATGTATATAAAGGCAGGTCGGAAACAAGTAACAAAATACTCATATAAAAGTCACTGTTTTTGGGAGTGTTAACTCTCGAAGCCATCGTGCATGGTTGAGAGCATACCGTCCTATCTGAACTATCATTTCCGTACATGTTTGTAAATACTATCGTTAGTATGATTTGACTTGTATTAGTTTCACAACTTCGTTGTAGTATATTTGAGTTATTCGTTTTTATCAAGCTTATCGCGATATGGAAAGGCAGTAATGGAAAAAAAACACGCTAGCCTGATTGACTTTGAGCGCTTGTGTGGGTGACGCATCTGCTGCAGCCAGCCAAATAACAGAAAAAGATAAACGAACGATACACGTTCGGTGTAGATTTTGAAAATGGATTTTCTACAAAATTAGGGATATTGTACGAAGAAATTATGTCCCATCCATACGGTCAGTCTAAAAGGTTACGAGATTGACTTCATTAAAAATTGAGAATCATAAATTTTATATACCCCATTATATTATTATGCCCCATTCAATTGATTTTCAAAGAAATAAATAATAGAATTAAATCAATGAACAATAGAAGTACAAATAATGATAAGTCTCTAGACAAAGATAAGAACAATAAAAAATATTTAATATTTCCTTTTCTAAAATCAATAACGAAAAACAGTAGGCTCGTATTATGATGGATCTTCGGTATCGCGCGGATTTCGGTTACTAAATAAGTTATCACGATTTATTAGAACCCACAAAGATAATACAGCAACTATGTCTGAAAATGTCGTCTCCAAGATAAATTATAATAATTGCGATGCGTTATATGTAGGACAAACTAAGAAGAAACTAAAAACTAGAATCAAAGAACACATTAACAATAAAAAATAGAATCGTCCCAACATTCAGTTTTAATGCAACATATTATAATATCAAACCACAATTTCGACTGGGAAAACGCAAAGATTTGAGATACAGAACCACATTTAAATAAGAGATTAATCAGTGAAATGATTCATGTCAAGGAACAGACAAATGGACTGAACTCAGAGAGAGAGATACCGAACTTTTGGAACTTTTCCTCTTATTTGGACCTATTAACTGTTCTAAAAACACAACAGTAAAATTATTCACATGCTATAATGTTTATTGGGTAATCAATTTCTCCTCTTGCCATGGCTCAGCCAGTTATGATACGTTGAAGATGTAAGACCGAAGCTTAGATTGATACTAATCTAATTATAATATATATATAACCTCGTTACTTGTCTTATTTAATTAAATTTTTAGTACTTATTTAAGTATTTAAGCAAATCTAATTAAATTAATTTAATCATATGTAGAAAATCTTTTATAAAAGGACCGCAATTATTCACACCTACTAATGTGACATACGATGACACTTACTAGTAAAAATACGGTTATATACTGGACCACATTGTTTGGACAAAAGGCCTCGTTCTTGCATTACAAGTAACAATAAAAATTTTTGCTCTTTACATGCCTTATAAATTTATATTCTTAATTAAAAAATATATTATTATTGACATATTGTTGTAGTAATTAATTACGTTGAAGAAAACTAAATACAGTCGAAATGTTCATAGATATTGATACTAATCTAATTATAATATATATATAATAACCTCGTTACTATTCAAGTTATTGTACTAACAATAAGTGAAGGACTTAGTTTCTAATTAAATATTGTATAATGCGGAATATATGTAAAATAATTCTACTATTCTTTAGGCAATACTTTAGGCAATACAATATGTAAAATAATTTTAGTTGTTCATTCTCTTAAGTATATTAGGCAATGTTATGCAATATTAGGCAATAAGTCGCGATTTATTTATATAAATTTAAATTTAATTCTAATAACCCATTACAGTCTATAGTTTCCAGAGTCGTTGATGCACGATAACGAAATGTCTTTCAACATTTGGAAGCTTGAATAGTAGTACTCCCGAGGAATAGTCTGCAATTTTATCGTCATGGATGACTGCATACCCTCGACGGTGCAATACCGATCTACCTCCATTTGTTGCCTTAAGTTTAAGAGTATTCTAGTCGCCGGATTCAAATCTGGCGAGTGCGGGGGATTTTGGAGCACCGTTATCTGTGTACTGGTCAAAAACTGGCGCACGGTTGTCGAGGAATGCACTGGTGAGTTGCTGAGCAGGAGATAAAAATCCCATTTGCGGAAACGCAGCGGTCGGGTGACCCTGATTCTTTCTAAAAGACGATTGAGTATCCCCAGGTAGTAGTCGGGAGTCAATGTGACATCAGACGGGACAAATTCGTGATGAATCGAACCATCCGAGTCGAGAAAAATCACCAACAGCGTCTTGATTTTGGATATTGTCACTTTTACTTCGTTCGCAACTCGGCGCGTAACCGGTGTGTATTGATAGAACCAAAAATGGTCGGCCGTAATTATTCTATCGAGAAACATTTCGTTCTCGTTGATGTAGTCGAGTACATTTTGAGAAACTTCAATCCGCAGTTGTCGTTGCTCCGACGTTAACGATTGAGGAACTAATCTTCCGAATTTTTCCTCTTTTCTCAACACGACACGGATGATATCTTCAGCTAAACTGTTTTCGATGTTTAGTTCCCGAGCTATCATTTCACTCGTGCACGAATAATTCTCGTTAACAATTCGTTGGATCAAGAGGCCCAAACTTATGTGATATAGCATCTTGAGTGTTACGATTCCTTGTCCTTATGCAAATCCTTACACAACACACACAAAAATGAATATGATATACAGTCTTCGCTGCACACACGCGTGAAAAAAAAGATGGCCTTATTTGGTTAGTATTAGCCTCTCAACGTGCGTACTCGTAAAGATGCACGCTACATGTACACTTCTCACTATACTTATACTTGTCTGGAGTCGCTATCGGATTTCTCGATAGAATGTAATATCTGATAAAATATGCGCGAAGTTGATTTTGTACACTCGTAATCATTACAACGTGTGGATGCACATATAGACGTAGCTGCGTTTTTAGGAGATAGGGGATCAAACTCGATTTTTAGAAATCGATTATCCCTATTCGATGTTTGTGGAATTTCAATTTTCGATCGGTCGAGATGCTTAGTCGTCAAGACTCGCGATTAGTTCGTCGTGTGGAGTAATTATACGTGGCAGCCGAAATAATCGAGAAAAGCAATTATATTTCCGTTTTTTTTTTTGTAAAGAAGATTATTAATGGTTATTTTAAGCTATAAATCTAGTTGAATACACAAGAAGCTTATGTGAGAAATTTTACTGCATGAACATAGGACGACATTTGGTAAATTCATTTTTGTTGCCCTTCGGTTGGCAGCAACCGCAGGTATAAAAGGGAAGATGGACATCGCACGACCTATGGTCATAGACATAGTATGCCTACGGTTATGCCTATGCCTATGGTTCGACGATCCTAAGGTTCGACGATCCTAAGGTTCGACAGTCACCAGTTAGCTTTACTAGTTTTTAACTTAATGCCAACCACTGAAACAAAACTCGGTAAGTTTTTTTACAAGATTTACAAGATTATATATATATAATATCAATATATATGTATATATATAAGTTTTTTAAGCTTATTATTTGCGAAAATGCAACTTGACAAAATTTAACCTTGTAAATAGCTTAGCGAATTTTGTTTCAGTGATTGGCATCGCTCCTTAATAACTAGTTAAGCTAACATTGTTGAACTGGGTCCAATTGACTTAAGTCATTGTAATGAAAAACTTCCGTACTTAATTTTTCTTATCCTTATTTTTGAATCGTCTAACAAATTTTCATCTTCGTTCTTCTTAAAACACACTCGATGTGGATTGAACATTGTTGTACAAGTACAGTCAATTTTAAATTAATATTAATTTTGAATTTAGTAGGTTTATATTTTATTAGATATTTATTTTAGACATTTTAACTCTCACAAGCAATTTTGTAGAAAACAGTGTTTTTTATTTATCGACAAGTTGACAAAAGTATTATCTTTGTTGTTCACCGGATGTTGAGAAAAGTGTCAGTAACGTACAGTGATGGACATGATGGTTGCGACACTTTTTTTAAATGAGTTTAGGAACGTGTAGAGACCCTGTAATCAGAGGCTGACCATAAGAGTTCGTCAAATTCCCGCGAGTGAGAGAGAAACATAGGCTATTTCATTCTTCTACGATCGTAGATCGTAGATCGTCTCTGATTACAAGGTCTCTAGGAACGTGCATTTAGATTCAGGATTACGTTCTTGAATCTTCTTCGTCGAGGAATATTTTACTTGATGACCAATTCGAAAGAATTTACTGCACTGATAAAAAAATATCTTAATAAAAAAAAATTACTTTACTCAAGAAAATTATTCATCAGGTGGCTCCTAATAGCTGATTAACTTAAATTTAAAAATAATAAGCAAATTAAAACGTACATTTCTTTAATTTAAGTATTTATCAAAGAGTAGATAATTTTGAATTAACAAATTTTATTTTAATTCTATAAAATGTTTACTAAGATGTAAATTTTGCAGCGAAGAACATTGGATTTCTTATTTGACAAAAACAAGTATTTCATTTACTAAATAGTATTTTATATCTCCTAAAATCTTTATTTAAATGTAGCATAGACATATGATTGTAATTATTACATTTATGATATATTGTGTCTATGGAATGTAGAAAATGTAATTTAAATTAATTTACTTAATATAATACATAGATTTACTTGAAATTTGATATTTTTATTTAAATAGATTAAATATTGACTTTAGTAGGAAAAAGTAATTTTAAGTAAATCTATTTACTTTGTTTAACAAAATTTTTTGTCAGTGTGGACGTTTCTAACCTATTTTTTCAGTAAAATTTTCCTCGTAGAAAATGTTTCGGAACATATATCTGAATCTAAATGCACGTTTCTAAACTCATTAAAAAAAGTGTCGTAACCATTCTGTCTATCACTATATATATAGAAATAAAAGTGTAGCGAGTCAAAATGTTGCCGAGAAAAAGTTTTAAGAGGAGATGTGTCCCATACATTTTGTGTGAATCAATAGATTTTGGGTACGGCAAGGTAGCTCGGTATATCTGCCAATGTGAAAATAATAGCATCGTTAAAAAGATATTGGCTAGACGAGACTCCGTTTCATTCGGGCATATCTTGGAATTCTCATCTTGTAATTCAGATAAAAGCGGTATACAGTCACGGCTGGATACCTGGCTAGGTGTGTGACAGAATGTTGCCAAAAAAGGAAAGGTCGTCGAACCGTGAGATTAAGAGCAATGGTTAGATGAAATAATGGTAGGTTCGACAGAAGGTTCTGGAAGGTTGACCCATGATAGTATTTTTAGGCGTTAGGTTTATTTGCTTTTACTGCCACGCCGCGCTCAGGGCTCCTAGGACCGGCCAAGGTCTCCTAGGGTCGCTCGCTGAAAAGGCGAGGGACAGCAGTCAATAGGAAATGCTGCATGGCAACTATAATACGCATGGGACAAACGAGTTTCCCTTTCCAGTGCCCTCTCTACTTCAATATCCGCATCGAAATTTCTTTCCGTACCCTTGGCAATTTAGAAGCTGTACCAGTTCATGTTTAGCACAATGCGAACTCAGATATGAATTTCGCAACTACAGCAGCGTCACAGATTGATTCTGTCTTGGTATGGATAAAGAGAAAAATCATGTCGGATATGAACAATTATTATTTGTAACTTGCTGTTTTTTTAAATTTTTTAAGAAATTTTCGCTGTGAACAAAAATAGTGAAGAAATCAAGGAATTCTGCAGTTTTTCAAGAAGTGTTATACATTTCAAGAAGTACATACTGAATCGACAGTGTGTAATGAATGGTGAGCAATAGAGTGTAACTCAACCCAACGAGTATATAAAAAATTAAAGATTTAAAGAGTGACTCAAAATAAAAATGAGATATAGATATAGTTGACAAAAAAAAAAAAGATTTTTAGCGCGAATCGTTAACATTTTGTCGATTGCATATTCAATCTTCAAATTAAGCTATACATATTAGCTGCGTTCGGCATTGTGAATCCGAGGCGTCGGAGTGCTCTTCCTCCTCTTCTATCTCATTCTCCTCTTTCGCTCACTCGAACGGCTGCGATTTCACTATCAAACTAAACTATCACTATCACACTACACGTGCTGTCTTCTAAAACAATATTGGGAAATATCGCATGATAAAAACCATGCAATTTTCTATTTTCAAATAACGGTGCAACCCAATAACGTTTTTTGGTATATTGTCTTTTCTGTCATTTTTTTTCAACTCATTAATCACTGCCACACATACCATTAGACGGTTTTTTATTCTTTTCTCTTCTTTTTAAATTTATTACTTTTAAATATTTTGTTTGCTACTCGTAATATCTTTGATTAAATGACATTTCTTCAAACAAAGTTAAGATTAGTTAACCTAATCTCGACGCAATGTAGTGCACTGACGCTCATACTTGGATACCAGGCTCTTTTGACGCTAGCGTCTGTTGACGCTGAAAAATCTAGCGTCATAGCATCAGGTGAAAATACACCCTTAAAAGCGCACTCCGACGCCTCGGATTTGCAACACCGAACGCAGCTAACGTAGAATGTGGAGTTTGACAACCGATCATTGCTCGGGCGACGGCTAAGTTGTGAGAGAGGAACTCGGGGGGAGTCGTGTGCGAGAGAAAAAAGCGAGCAGAGGTGCGTGTGAGAAAGAGAATCGCGCTAATTGTGATAGTGATAGTGTAGATAATGAGTGTCGACCCTATATAGTAGCACAGTGTATTAAGTAAAACATTAGCCCAATATTTAGTTGTATTGGGCCAATGTTTAACCAACGTTTGGCCAGTGCACTGTGCTACTAGGGGAGAGACTCTTTTTAATCTGTATCTTTTAGTTTATATTAATTCTCAAACTTAATCAAAATCCTTCTCGTTCTTGCCAAACCAACCTTTTCATTAAAAAAAAGCCCACAATATGTGTATTTTGTTTCAGAGATATAACTCCATTTTGTATGTGTACTTAACTGAATAAAACCACGTTAAGTAAAAATTAAAAGTTAAAAAATTTGTTAATTTTCAATACTATATTTTGTTTTTTAATACTATACATACTGTTATAACTTCTATATTTTCATATATGTATTCCACGTAAATTAATTTATAGAGATAGTTTTCTTTCCTCGTTTTCTTTTGTACATAAGCTATCCTCGCGATCAGATCTCGTCTAAAAATTCACATTATCGTAATAAAAATGTTAGTCTAGAATAATTGTGGGTTTAGGTAGCCGAAGATATTTCGGAGTTATAAGAAAGGTTGGTCCGTCTCGCAGTCGACAGTAAAGCAGCAATCGAGCAAAGGACCTGTTTCCAAGCACCCGAGCAGGAAAAGTGAGGCGCGGTCAAGGACCTTGACCCTCGACGAACGCTTCGTGAGGTGAGTTGATCCAAAGAACTTTCTAGTTATTACAACCCGTTTGCGGGCAAAATCTATTCGTGATAATTGACCATCGAGAATAAGCAAATGTAATAATTTGCAAATAATTTATATAGTAGATCTTATCACAAAGACAGGTTTGTTCTTAATTTACTCCTTACTTACGAAAAACTAACAGTTAATAAAAGGATCGCGAATCACCGATCCCTAATATCATTCTTAAACTCGTGTGGATTTACTTTTCAGCAATCGTTAAGAAAATTTGTATGTTCGTACGTCATTCAGATTTGTCCGATAATAAAAAGTAATAAGTTAAAATATAAAAGAAATAAAGAGCGACATTCGTTTTGCGTTGTAATGAACAGTTGTGCTCAAGCTTCCGCTCTTTATTTATATTTGTTTTAATTATTTATATTGCTATATATAAGGAGTCTATTTTGGTATATTTTTTATATGTTATATGTCATTGCTCTGGGAAAAAGAAGACAGCAACTCATTTTGGGGCCCACAATTAGTAATCGAATTATTCGGATTGTTCGTAACTTTACTGTGGGAAAAATTTTGACCGTTTTTTAGTTAAGCAACTTAACATTTCGATCAGTACCTCTTAAGTGAAAATTATCTTTGCGTTACTGAATATCGACAGAGCTAATTGAGAGAATTGAAATAGTATTACTTAAAAATCTTGGATATACTATAGATAGAATAGTTAGCTATTCTATCTATATCCAAGATTTTTAAGTAATCAATTCTCTCAATTAGTGATAATTGCGATTTTTAGTTACGCGGGGTAAAATTCGTAAAAGGTTAGAGTTACGAACAATTCAAATAATTGCGGGGCCAAAATGAGTTGCTGTCTTTTTTCCCCAGAGTGTAAAGAATCACATTAGTCAATCAAAACGTTTGACTATTATGAAGATCCTGATATTATGTATTAAACTGTTGTTGTGTGCGTCTAACATTTTGCGTCGGCTCTTACTGCCATCCCTTTCTATTGAAATAAAAAATAATGAAGTATTGATAAATTCTTAAACTTTTGTTAACTGTAATTTTAAACACAAACTGGAAGAATAAAGGACTACGAGTCGTGACAGGGTGTTAGTGTCTAAATATTTTATTCTAAATTTATTGCGAAAAAATATCACTTCGGCCAGGGTTTGAACCTGGACCTCCCTCTCGCTAGGCGGGCGTCTCAACCAATTCGAGCATCGAGGCACATGGCAATATTCATCGCAATAAACAGTCTAATGTTGATTCCCGAGGTGATATTTTTTCGCAATAAATTTAGAATAAAATATTTAGACGCTAACACCCTTTCACGGCTCGTAGTCCTTTATTCTTCCAATTTGTGTTTAACACACATGCGCGATAACCAATTTTTGTAATTTTAAAATTATGCCAATCTTAGTCGATAACCATCTGGAAACATTTCAGATTGAGCGAATTGTTAAAGCGACACGAATCTTCGTTGGAAGAGCGAAATTTTCTGTAAACAAGAGCTGAAATATTTTGGAAATAAACATCCACAAAATCTGACGTCAGGTTCCCTTTAACTAGGTAGAGTGGCAGTTAATTTCTACTGGTTGAGCGCAAAATTTCTATTCGCCACGCGAACCGTTGTCACATTCGACGTGGCCCGCGCACGTTGCGTTTCTGTGTAGCACGTCGTCTAACCTGAAATCTTTTGGCCCATGTTCATGCCCCGGTGGTGGGAGCGATGGGGGTGATGCCGGTGGTGATGTGGGTGGTGACGGTGTTCCGTGCACTGCTTGCCGGCAGGCAGTTTGTGCCTCTGGTGTCTGGTGCTGCAGGTGGTGGTGGTGGTGGTGGTAGTCGTGGTAGTCGTGGTGAGGTGTTGATTATGGTGATGATGGTGGTGGTGGTGGCCGGTAGTCGGTGCAGCAGGCACCACAACGCTGTCTACTCCTCCCCCGCCGCCGCAGCCGCCGCCGCCGCCGCAGCCGCCGCCGCCGCCGCCGCCGCCGCCTCCTCCACCTCCTCCACCTCCTCCTCCTCCTCCACCGGCGCCGCCGCCGCCGCCGCCGCCGCCGCCCCTACCGGGGCTACCACCGCCCCCGCCGCCGCCGCGGCCGCCTGCAGTACCTGAACCGCCTCCGGTACCGCCAGTCGCCCCGTTTCCGCGGCTACCGCCCCCGCTCACGCAACGATTCGCTTTGTACCTGCAATGCGAGAACAGAACGAGGGCACGTTAATTCGTGTGCGCTCTGAGGGATGGGAATGAGAGGGGAGGAGGGCGAGAAAGAGATAAAGGGGGAATTGATACGCGAGTCGGGATCGATACGCGTGGAAGGGGGAAAGTGATTTCGGCCGAGGAGGAGGGGGGCGGGGGTGATTTTCACGGTCGGCGAACTCGTAAGAGCGCTGCGTTAAATACTCCCGAGTACGCATCGTCAAAAGGACGCAGCGTTCCGCTCGACCGTGGATCGATCAAGATCAACGACCATTTGCAAAAATTGATGACTTCCTGTTGATTGCATCCTGGAAAGCTACGTGTCTAATTGTCCGCAATAATATAGGAGAAAGTAAAACATCTATATCGGGAACAGAAAGACATCCATAGTAAAAAATAGGGGTGGGCACTAACAAAGATTTTCGACGCGAAAAATATAACGGGCTAGGACTAGACCAGGATTCGAACCTTGGACCTTCCGCCTGCCGGGCGGAATGCTCTTCCACCTGAACTATTCAGGCTCACGCTCGAGATCCCTCTCGCTTACCTACTTCAGGCAACACATACATCGGGCTGCGTTTGCAGCCATAACTTCACTCGCACGCAGCAGAATAAAAAGGACTGTTGTGGACGAAGACTCATTATCGTGGACTGTCAGCGTAACACAGTTCCCTTAATTTTGACGAGAAAAAAAATTCAGAGATTTCATCATTATGTCCGCGCCCGATTTCTCTTTGTTCTACTTCGGACGAACCACCCCTAGCGATTTGATGCGGAGAACTGTGCTGAATTTTCGCACGGGAAATCATGTTGGCGAGAGCGTGCCCCTGGATTCGGGTAATTCGAGATGCGCGCTTCGTCTGCGGGTTCAGGAAAAAAAAAAACATGTCCGAGCGAATCTCGATTAATCACGTTTTCCTATTTGCGAGGGCTTTGCGGAACGGATTGCCGCGGCGTATGTATAGCATGTAAGCGTGGGACGAATCGCGGGAACCGATTAATTCTTTCTAGCGGATGAAGTACACGCGAAGTAGCATTTTCATCACGAGCCCGCGGTTTCCGCTGCTCTATCCCCGTGTCTTTCTGCATCGCCGGCTCGTATCGAATTTTTCAGATGGGCGCGTTGTTCCAAAGACCTGCCTGTGTGCGAGTAAACTGAAACCGCATTGAAACGCTAATTATTTAAGTATCTGTATTTAAACAACAACAATCTGATAATCTCCTTCCCATTATATCGCTGTACAGAAAATTCGAGAATTTTAGATTCCGCCGTAATTATATAGGGTGATTTACGAAGTTTTATCCCTCGCTCATGGAACATATTCCGGGGCTACTTCCTGTAAAACTTCCTTATAAACTTGCGATCGATTCGCAATAGTTACGGAGCAACTGCAGATTTTAATTTCTTTTTCGCCGTCAGAACTAACGCCGTTAGGCTGTTGCATATGGGATTGGATTAAGGGCATATTACAGATTTGCACGTAGAGACTCTCTAATCAGAGTCTGGCCATAACAAGGGTTAGGTTACGTTAGGTTAGTATCCGCCATGTTTCGTGAAATACCTGCGAGAGAGAAAGATGTATGTGCCATCTCACTCTTCAGGTAGCAAAGCAGAAACTACTTCATCGGGACGACATTTCTTAACCCTAAGGAGGATGAGGGAGCGGCAGTGAAGAATTACCGCCTTACCTGTATAAAACTGACGCGTAATTGACGAAAAATGGAGGACCAACACAGCGTCCTCCGGCCAGACTTTGATTAGAGGGGCTCTACCTGCACGTATTCTAGACACCGCAATCAAGAACAAACGTGTGGAAAGCTACGGGACGTTACGCGTGCTTGTGAAAAAAGGTATTCAAGAAGGAAATTATGATTTTAAAATGTTTATTCTACTCGAAAAATTAATCCTGTCACTCTCCGAGGCAATGATTACCTATCGCGCCAATTTCACGGAGAAATTGGTAACAGGGCGAAATATGTTTGAATAATCGGAAAACGTATGTATAACTTTTACTTATAAAAATTCTAAAACAATATTTTTCTCCTCAACTTTCAAATCAGTGTAACTCTTCAACTATGAATCGAATCCCATTGACAATTCTCGTTTTAGATGACCTCAGTAATGCCGTTTCTAAATGGAGATGAAAGCTTGAAGAATCAACTTGTATATAAAATACGATTTTATAGCTGCAGCAAGTGACGTAAATGAATCGATCTATACAAAAGAAAGAACGAGAAGAAGAGAAATGCAAAGTCAGCTTGAAGTATAGAGTCACTTTTTCAATATCTTCCCAGAGTTCGTCAAAATTTGCGTCACTGAAATTACGCGTAACACATTATTCACACAAAGAAAACCCGCGAGCGTGCGTACCGCGAATGACCGCATTAAACGAGTGATAAATGCTATGCCTTATCAGGTTACGTTGCCATTGGCACTGTACTCTGGGCCTCTTGAAATTTATTTCTATGCACCATTTCCGTCGTTCTCTTAAAACATGCGAAGATTAAAGATATACACAACTAATTGCAAGAGCTGTTATGCAAATGACTGAATTATTCAGTTTCAAAGTAGTATAAGCAAACTTTTTGAAATGCAGCGGACACGGGATATTAAGTCGATCGCGATGCAAATCGTGATGTAAACGTCATTTGCATTTTACGGTTTTCAAACTTGACTTTGTCATATTGTTATAGAAAGGCGTAACGTCACTTGCGCGGTAAGCAGCTTAAAGTATAAATTCCTTTACGTTTCTCCGATCATTCAAGAATGTTACACCCCATTACCAATTTCTCTATGAAATTGGCGCGATAGGCATCTGTAGGTAATCATTGCCTCAGAGTGTGACAGGGTATGATTAACGTAGAAGCGAAGGTTCACGAACGCGCAGAAGTATCCGGATAGGATACTATGACAGTGACCTTCTTGGCAGAAATACACGATACGCCAGAGAGCAGACAAAGTGTACGTGTCGATTGACCGTGTACGTGACGATAATTTCGCACCTGGTTGGCAAAGAGAAGAGAAGAGCAAATGAAGAATAGCGATGTAGGACTCAAACGCGGTAACAGGCAGCTCGCCGCGCGAATGCCAGCGACATAATGAATATAATTTTAACCAAGAACTCTGTTCTAGATAAGTAAGAAGTAACAACTAAAAACCCCTCTGGAGAATCCAGAGAAAATGTTGCACATATACGTTTCACAAATTTGTTTTGCTTTGACGCTCAAAAAGCAAAACAAATTCACGCGATTTTATCTTCACTCTACTCTTATATTGCAGAATGCACGCAGGAAAATCTGCAGACTCCGTGGTCGCAATTTCTAATTGGCCGTACAACCGTAGACGCGAGAAAGGGCGCGATTCGATTTTTTCACAAGTCTGTGACATAATACAAGTAAATAGTAGGCTAACCGTAACCCGATCGTTCATCGTATCCGTTCGTCGCCGTGCTGGTTTCCGGTCGCGGACACCGGACATTGGCATCCTGAATCCGGCCGATTTGGCTTCACTCGCGATAATCAGTGCCAGGAAAAAGGAATCACAAGTTGATGAAAAATATCTCTCTCTCGCATCGACGAAGAAACGCGGATTACGTATGCCAATAACGACGAGTGACTGGAAGTCGCGACTTACTCCGGTATTAATTACCGTGGTGCGGGTGGGAATAACAAAATGTCGGGGCAACTATTTGAAATTGAATTATGCGCGTGTTAATCGTCCCTCGCGGCTCAACATTATAAACACAGCAAGAAAGTAGTTAACGACAATTATATCGAACGACAGTCGCGATATATTCTATACGGCACGACGGCCAACTTTCCGTTGGCTAATCGTTGTTGTTTGTTAACAAGTCTGATAGGTAGCCCTGCGTTTTCACCATAAACTCGTCGCGCTTCGTTGACATCCGTTTGTTCGTCAGACTTCCAGTGCGAAGTTTGACGGCAGCAAATTAGGCTTGTACCTTACCCCGGAAGAAGGACTCGCGCGGAATGTCGTGGAGGCAGGCGGCGATCTCGGGCAACTTTCCTAATATGATGAAAACAACAGCAATTTGCTCAACAACGCGATATATGCACCCACAGAAAAAATTTCTGGATCCAATGCTATTACATTTGAATGTATCATAAAATAGGATCGATATAGCGCCAATCATATTTATTATAGCAAAAGGAATATTTTGATCTTAAATGAAAAATTCTAAAATCAAGAATAAAATGATAGTATGTATATCTTTCGTCGAATTTGGTGGTGTCAACTTCGTGCGTTGTAAGATGGAGGGAAAATTTATTCTAAACGCAAGAATATATTAACTTATATTCATATAAGTTACTCTTGTCTCAATACAGTAAGCCAATCTTTTTTAATTCGATAGAGGAGAATAAGAATTATTGATTTTATTTTGATATTGTCTTATTTTTATACATGAGGTTGTGAGAAATATAAGTGCGTCGAGAATATTTTTGGCCTTGGTAACAGAAATCCTTTCTGAGGGTGCGAGTATTTTAGCTCCGTGAAAGAAACGCTGCAAATAATATCGAGACGACATGCGAGAGTGTCTCTCATCGAAGCGACGACCGAGCGAGACACCAAGGCCTCGAGTCGCCTTTCCAAATAATTGTGAAATATTTGTAATTAATCATCGCGCCACGGCGAATGAATTAATCAGTACGATTGTGTTGCCGCGCGGCGAACAGGAAACGCGGTCGAGAAACCGCGAATTTAATTTCCCGCTGCGCGGGAAGTAAATGAGTAAGATGCCCTTTGAGCCGCGCGGGCCGTTCTTGGCAGTCGTCACGGTGCTGACCGCTATAGAGCAGGCGTTTCATTTGAAGTCCATTAATGGCATTTATCTCTTTTAACCGCGGCGGACGTCGTCAGCGGGCGCGATATCGCCTTGAGTGTAAACGAAGAGAAAGTACTGAAATCGACTTCCTCGACGTTTGTACGCCGATTCGGCCAATTAAAACGCTCGAGACAATAAACAAAAGCCCGTATGATCCACTTTACTAACGATTGTGCTCGCCGAAAGTCACATTAGCTTCGACGGGGATTGTTACAATAATTACGCTTGCAAGTGCCCCTTCCAATTTCAATGGTCTTAATAAAGTTCCAGATCTCTGCGTGCAAATTGAAAACGAGAGTTTCGGCTTTTGTCGGATCGTTTCAATCGTAAGGCTTCCCCCGCCGGGAATATCCCAAATCATTTTAACCAACAGGGGTTTGTAAAATTATAAATTGTCAACGTAATGCGAACAATTGTTCGAAGGATTCTTGTACGTCGTCTTTAAACGTCTTTCGCTTTTATCAGAGGGTCCTCGGTGTACATACACGTGTAACAGCACTGCCGCGCAGCTTTTATTAACTATCCCACGCGGTTAGAAAATGTCTAAAAAATTCCTAGGCCGTCTGAAAGCTCGTGTAAAAAATTCACGTGCCTTTTTTCAACGAGTATACTCGGTGTATCAAGAGACTCAACCGCGCGCAACTGATTCGCTTGGAAATAACCTCCACGGACCGGTCTGGACCAAACGACATTTGATTTCGAGACGAAATACGAGAATGTCGGCGGTTCGAACGCTATGGAGGCGCTCGACCGGCGGCGGTATTGATCCGCGGGGGTCACCTTTGCCCCACCTCGACACGGGACCAACCTCCAAATCCACCCCTGCCCTGCCCTTCAGACCCTCGCACCACGCGAGTTCTCATGACCGACGGACGCTACCACGAACACCTTCTGCAAAATAGACCACGGAAAATATTCTGGCAGAGCTTTAAGTTGCGCCGAGGATCTCCCCTGCGCGCTGATAAGAAAACACCTCGAAAATGTCGGTTTAAACCGTCAGATGTCAGACGCAGATACGTACGAGAGCGCAAAAACACATTGGTTTTACTGAGCAAGATACCGTACGATGTTTCTTAACTTTCGATGCTTTGGCAGCTTCGTCTTGTCGTTGATGATAAATTATAAATAACAGTGAAATTCGTAACCCACAGACTCGAGGGGCAGTTCGGATCAAAGTTGTTGGTCATTGATCGGTGGTCTCTTTTAATGTTGAAGTTATTTCCTCTCTCTTTGGTGTAAAGAAGACAATGTAGTACAATACGTTTTATATCGAAGTTATAAAGTACGTAACGCATCAATATTTTTCCAAAACAGTCGCGCGCAAACGTCTGTAAATAAAGGTGCATCCCCCTCCGATAGCTGCAACTGTTGTAAGGTTCTGCAAACGTGCGCGTCTGTATGGCGAATAAATATTTGCTACCGGCATGACGGAGATGCCGCGTTAATTGTTAATTTACAAATTCTCGCGCGCTCGTTCTGTCGCGGTTGCGTAAATATTTAGCGTGTACGTCAATGGGTATTTCGTTTCATGCAACGTTTAGTTTAACGTCGCGCATCGTGGAATTCATATTTTCACGCGCAGAACAGTGATTCGTAATGGTCCGGGAGCACGTTTACAGCGATTAATTTGTCAATTAATATTCATTTCAGAAAATCATTTGTTGCGCATAAATATTAATGAACGATCCGCTTCCTATTGTAATAATCCTTCCACTTTTGTACTGTGAATTTACACAAAGGTACAATTATGTACAACGAAATTGAACGGACTCGAAATCCACTTGTAGTCACGATACGGTTTCCTTCCGAGAAAGCGCGAATATTGAAACCCCATGGTGTACGGCGACTCGTATCCGCAGGAGGCCAACTATAAGCTTCTGACAAGACATTCAGCGACTATCATCATTAAGCTGCCCCAAATACACTCCGGCGGATAGCGACCTGCCATTTATTAATAAACATATCCGGAAACGCGTCGGTACTCGGGGAGCATGAATTTAGAGTAATCATAATCGCACGCTCGCCTATGTACGCCGTAGGTGTAATCACCGTTGCGTGGCTCGGCTTAATCCTTACGTGATTACGGGCGTTGCGCTCCAAGGGACGGGGCATTTCGACGATTATCGATGACCCGCGGCGTCGTGTCTGTAATAGAAATTTTTCAACGAACGGCCGAGAGTGCCTCGGGGCGATCTTTTTCCCGGCGAACAGGACGATCCTCGCGCACGGAAAGCGCACCGGGAAACGGCGGGACGGATCGACCAAACATCACCGGGAATGACCGTAAATCGCGGCCGGTTGGTTCATCACGCACGGCACCGCCAGCCATCGACAAACCAGTTGCCAACCGGTACTAATAAACTCTGACGATGTGGATGTCAATTGCGTTCAATGATACTGGAACGATGTGTAATGCATCGCCGTTGCTCGCAGGCGACCGCGCTGAAACAAGTCGCCGAGTTTGCGGAGCCGAAAAGCTACTCTGCCGTTGGTACAGAATGACAAAACGGAAAGCCGCGTTTTATCGCTTGGCTGAGGAATACTTTTTTTTTTTTATAAAAGTACGTGAAAATCTTAATATTAATAATTTACAGGGTCAGGTTTCCTTGACCATATATCTGGCGTTTTAATAATACAGAAAATTTATTGCGAAAAATACGAGTTTGAACCTGGGACCCTCCCTCAATCCGTGACGGACGTCTTAGCCAAACTCGACGCGGATTCACATAGTAATTCAAGCGGCTACCTCCATCTGTGCCAAGTCCTGAATGGCGTTTACACTTGTTAATTGATTTATATCTTAAAGGGCCGAATTAAAAATTGAGTTCTTAATAATTTATGTTTCCTGTTAGTCATATTTTCTGATCGCACAGTCTTTTCGCCAGGACGGTGAGAACCCCTTTCGAAGCCGACCAGACTTATTATGCGCAATATTCGTTTTCCCGCCGTCGCACGAGAATCCTGATTTACATGACAAAAATGTTAGATATTCCTGGTTCCGTTCGATTGAAGGTTCGTAGCGCAACCGGCAGCTAATACGGCCATTTACACTTAGCAGTCGTCAGCTTAGTATGGCACAGCTGACGACTTAGCCGGCCGTCAACACCTGTTCGCCAGCTGCGACGATAAAGGTTCGATAGGAGCGGTGGCCTACAGTTTCTCGACAAAATGGAGTCCTTTGTCGTGTATATACGGGGCCTTCTTACTCCGGCGTGTTTCGCGCCGCGCCTTTTTCAAGTCTCGCCCGGCGGAGAGCCACGGACCCCGGCGGTGGTCCACTATAAGAAACAATGCGGCCCGGCTGTGAAGTCGTATATATTATAATCGAGCCGGTTGCCGCTTTTTATTTCGACCAATGTGAAACGGGTCACTGAGACGAACAATAATTTCCCGGTACGCCGAACGAAATGGAGAAACGCGCCTTGATTATGCGGGACTATTCGTCTCGATGTGACGCCATTGAAAGGCAGAAGAAAGCGCAGAGCCACCGCGGACGATTGTTCACGTATCGCCGGTGGATCGCGCGTACATTGCGTTAGGTAACGTTTCGACGTGCGAGAATCGGTGAAATCAACTGCGTTCAACAAAGGCGTAACGAAATTTGTAAATTGTCTTGCCCTCTTGCGTAGCTCGCCCCAACTCTCTAAAAGTCAATCAGTGGATTTTCATTGAAAATAGTGAATAGTCACTGATTTGCAGTTATAAGTAGACCACTGCGATTTTCAGTAGTATACTTATAACTGCACATTAGTGACTATTCACTGTTTTCAGTGATAATCCACTCATTAACTTTCAGAAAGAATGATTACATTTTTTCTAAATTGCAAATTGTTATTGTAATAGCGGAATCTTATTTCGAAGATTTTTTTAGTAGCTTCTTGTCGCCAGCGGTAATCAACTAAGAGGAATTTTAAAAAAAATCAACCAAACTGGCAAAATTGATGTTTAGTTTAGTCACGACGTTTCGACCCCTTTATCGGGCCCTTTTCAAGTACAATCTAAAGTTGACCGAACATTTTAATTTATGCCAAAACAGAATGGGTTCATGAGTCTGTGGTCGTTTCTCTTCCAAGCGTCGACACCATATTTTTTTTCGGTCTATGGTGGATAATCAACCAAGGGGAGATTTAAAAAAAAATCGATCAAACTGGCAAACTGATATAACTGACATATGACTGACATAAATTAAAATGTTCAGTCAACTCTAGATTGTACTTTAAAAGGACCCGATAACGGGGTCGAAACGTCGTGACTAAAATAAACATCAATTTTGCCAGTTTGGTCGATTTTTTACGAAATTTTCCATGACTTATTTCGAATTACTCACAAGAACGTGTGATATAAAAAAAGCTGAAAAAAATGTTTCTTTCAATTTTTATATTAAGATCAGGAAAAGTGTGCAACATACAGGGAATTATTACAAACGATAAAGTTTACGTGTACAAATTTAATATTTACTTCGAGTATTCTGGAAACATGAGTTTTATACCTAGAGACTCGTAATATTTTACGTGGGTTCGACCGTTTTAAGGATTCGCGATCCCGATTTCATAAGTCCGCCAAAATCGACCCGGCCCGACGATCAGATCATCGCCAACGATTTTTTTTTTATCTCGACGAGCAAAGTCCTGCGATTTGCTCGGTTATTAGGGGGGGCCACGCCCCGTCCCTGAATTCCAACATGATGGGCAGTTCTTGGTTTGATCGAAGTCAAATATCGGGGCGACCGTGGCTCCTTTCGGTTTGATTCTCTCGGCGCGGTGAGATCATCGAATACGCCTGGCGACGCGTTTCGAGCCGGGTCGTTCGGGTCTGCAGCTCGTCTTTAATATTGCACGGTCCGAAGATTACTGGTTGCCTCTTTCGTTATTTCAAAAAAATTTATAAGCTATGTTCATAAGAGGCAGTTGCGAAAACAATCTTATAAATTACAATCTTGAGGGCAGACACTTAATATTCGAATCAGCGTCTTCTCACATTTAGCTTCTTTATTCTTTGCAATACTATCACACATGCGTAGTATATACTACTATATAGCTTCGCATTTGTATCATTATTATTTTCAGTTAGTTAAAGGTTCAAGTTTGTGAGCAACATTATTGCCGATACTTTACCTCTCGAAGCGTTGCTCTTTAGTACATTTGTCTTCATGAACAACATCTCATATCTCCTGCACTTCAATAAGGTTATCATTACTATTGCTGTGTATGGTAGTGGTTGGAGCTTCAAGCCGCGATCGTTTGGTATAGTGTAGGCTTTTCATTTCTCGGCTTTACTTCTTTATTAGTGGTTACAACTTACGAGGCATATTTTCGGCTCGATAACAAGGATGTATCTAATTCTACGTTGTTAGATCGCGAGCGACCTATTTTCCACATTTTCATTACATAAGAAAGTACTTGTACGTATGATTCACGTTAATCTACGATGCCACATTATTCAGGCACACATTGTACGTCTCTTGTCTTCAATGAAATTTTTCACTGAGCGACGAGTCCACGGCACGTTCTGTTTTATCACCGCTTCCGCAGTTCCCCGAAGTCGATTATATCAGAGCATCGTCTCTCCGTCTTGGAGACGCGTTTAAGGATGGGTTACGCGGGTCAGACGAGTCTCGTTTACACGCTCATTCTCGTCGCACTTGCAGACAGAAATGACAAATGGCACAATCGTTATAGCGCGTTTATTTTATCACGTGTCTGTATCATTAGTGAAACGTCACTCTATGTCGCGCGTATGGAAGATGCCCGTGCAGACACGTGAGAAGGAGCCTCCGCGGAATAAAAGTTGCAGAATCAATGAAGCGTGAATTTTCAGAGTTTATTTATCTTACGAGCGTGCGGAGTCGCGGAAGAATTTAAAAGAAGACTGCTATTTCAGGGACGCAGGGAAACTCCCGTCCTCCCCGCTTAAGGTGCATTTGTTGCACGATCTGCATAAATATAGTCAGTGGGATGAAATCTAAAGTTTGTTGAGTCTGGTATAACGGCTCGGTCAGGGATTTAATAACCTCGCTAAAATTACACATGAACGTGCTGATTTATGTAAACAGGGACGCGCGAATCTCAGTCAAAACTTCAGGGTGAGGTAACTCGCTGTGATTTAGAGATAATATCTAGTCGCACTCTCGTTGTAAAGTAGCATACAAGGTGCATATACCGTTGCATGCACGTTGGCGCTGACGGGCTCGTGTTGCAGATAAACGACAGGCGTTGTATGAAGATAAACGACACTCGCTAGAAGAAGATATTTCACGACGTCTGCATGCACGCGCCAAGTAACACACCGTGTCTCAGGACGGTTAGAAGTGTTACGACTTCATTCCGCATGAGATGCATTTCTTGTGGCGGCCGGCTCCCCTCTTGTAAAGTCATTTACGCACAAAGGCGCTCAATTAATTCTCAGAAACAAAAGCGCCAATCACTCTGAACGAAACTCGCGCGTAAAAGGCGCTTTTGTGCGCCAATTTTACAATTAAATTACGCATGTATCAAACTTCATGTCGTTCCATTTGTTCTTTGTATCTCTTGTCTCACGCACGCAAAATGGTTATTAATTAAAACGTACCAGCAACTTACTGATGTAACGGTAATAATAATATCCCGATAAATCACGTAATGTTTGACTCCTAAACGGTAATATTGCTGCGGTAATCAATTTTAATATAATTCATTAGTTTAATTCTTTTCACATTTATATAACGTTGTTTCTTTTGTGAGTTTCGCCTTTTTAAATTGAATTTTTTTAGCATCCTACTGCAAGCTATTTTCATATTGAAATGTACGTAGCGGCTTTTTACAAGTTCAGCCAACTAATTTTTATGTATTGATACTTTGATATCGGGATCGGATAAAAGACGGGAATAGCTGCGTTCGGCATTGCAAGTCTGAGGCGTCGGAGTGCTACATCCAGAAAACCGTTTGTTTGAATTTTGATCTTACTAGACTTTTATTTAATTTCACAGAAATTATTTCCTTACCTTAACCAAAATTTTAGACGACTGTGACTGGAATTTCTAAGAGAATTCATATCTATTTCTTCAAATCCAGCAGATGTGTTAGTAGAAGCAAATAAAAATTCAGTAGATTCAAAGAAACGCGATTTCGACGTTATCTCACTTGTTCAGCCTAACTAGATCGTTTTTCTGGGTGTACTTTTGCATTCGAGTGAACGAGAGAGGTGAATGAGATAGGTAGAGAAGAAGAGCACTCCGATGCCTCAGATTTGCAATGCCGGACGCAGCTTACGAATTCCCACTGAACGGCAAAGTAATACTTTATTGACAAGTACTAGGCTACATAATTACTTGGAAGTTTTTCAAATTGTTTTCCTTTCTTCTTTAGTAAACATATACGTTGTGGACATGAATCTTCACGAGCAAATAAAGAGGCGGTTAACAAGATTACCTTAGCGCAATTTTAGCACTGAAACGGATAGGTTTTAGCTCACCCTGAACATTTTCACAGAGAACTAAAAGGGAAAAGGATCCCGTGTTAACATCAACGGTATTAGAACACGCGTGCTCGCTCTCTAACGTGATCGACGTAAGCCGGTGGACTCGCCGGTTCTTTGCTTTGTTCACGAAGTCAAGGTCTAGATCAGCGGCTATGCCGCGCATCGCGCCGGCGAGTGGAAGCGCGCTTTCCGATCCTTTTCCTTCGACCACGTCGCGAATACGCGATCGCGCCAAGAACCGACGGCGATCTCAATGACGAAATCGAGAACGCGATGGCGGGATGATTTCCTCAAGGTCTCGTCGCAGCTCCGAAGGAAAAACGAAAGGCAGGAGCGGTTCCACGTTCCGCAGCTTCCATCCGCACGCACGCATTTTTCTCGCAGGCGCGCACGCGCAACGTACACCGCGACGAATATCTCGGTTTTTCGCCGCAGGACTGGTTCCTCGAGATGATGTCCTTGGAGGACGATACTCCCGAGAAAGGGTAAAAATGCATTGTGCGACGTGGCTTCGGTGTTTTTCAAAGAGAATAAGAAAATCTCTCGAGATGACAGGCTAAACTTTGAATCTGTATAGCTTTAATTTTTATTTAGCGATGTAAAAAAAAAATTAATCGAATGGGGAAATAATAAAAGCAAAAGTATCTGTAAACATTTAGAAGAAAATTAAAACTAAAAAGAGAAAAAGTGGAGAAGGTCGAGGAAGAAAAGTCCAAACTCTTGGTATTTTCTTTGTAAAGATAAATATATGAAAAACAGTATCATAAAAATGAAGAGAATTTCAAGGTGCCTATGAAAGAAAACGACAAGTACAAATATGATAATAAGAAATTCTTTAGCCGACGATACTCATCAGCGTATTAAAGTATCGAGAGACTTCGTTAGTTGAGAAAAAAAATGAGGTAGAAAATTTGTAAGTTTTCTCTAATTATGTGGAGCTTCCATGGACGACTGTTGCAATGTTGCACGCTGCTGTACGAGAGGTAGTGATAGAGAGCCACGATTATCTTATGTAATTTAACTAGAGCTGCTTGCGTCAGTGCGCGACGCACCTTGGCGCGAAGTCTGGAATAAACCATCACACGCGAGCTATTCAAATAGATCAAACGTTAAAGTGCCGACTACGATGAATAGCTGCGCAATATTGTACACAAACATTTTTATGCAGTAATTACAAACTAGAGATAATTATTCCTTCAGCTTCTTGTTGCTAAGAAAACGCGAGTCCGTAACAAATGCTGTTACCGGGGGGGGGGGGGGCAAGAAAGTCTCCCAGAAGGAGTCCCTTCGTCGAGGGAGACATCCAGCCTCGAGAATTCGTTGTCCTTATCGTTTCTTATCGAATGGAGACTACGATGTCCTTATCGTTTCTTATCGAATGAAGACTACGATGAGGACGACGATGACAGTCGCAGCGTATCAAACATGTGCGTTTATCTCCCGGCTGGCGCCTTTCGCTTTATTACAGCGCAATGCGCATCGCGGGCGGGTCAACGACCCGATTTCTGTGTGTGATCTTGCGTGGCCTTGGAAGACAGGCCGGATGTTGCGAGACTGACAAAGAGGTTTGGCACTGCGGCGAGAGAGAGCGAGAGAGCGAGAGACAGACAGACATAGCGAGAGAGAGAGAGAGAGAGAGAGAGAGAGAGAGAGAGGGGGGGGGAGGGAGAGAGGGAGGGAGAGAGAGCGAGGGACAAGTCACGAGCAACCTATGAAAAGTTCGAGGCCGCCATCGGCTTCGTGAAATACCCAAACGGGCCGGTTATATCGTATTATATCGAGCCAAATTTCGAAAGTGTTTATAATGTTGGTGCAAGCGTTATGATTTTCCTCATATGTTCTAGAAGTTAACACGCACCTGAACAGTGAAAGTAAATTTTTGACGATAAGAAATTTCGAGGTAAAGCGACGCAAGGGGTAATAAGCGACGTTGGCAAACGAATTAAATTAAAATTTGAGAAATATTTTGTAATTGCGCGATTTTTAAGGTGGCCAAGTGTAACGCATACGCATGCAAATGATTAACAGAAAAAGATTCTGTTATAAAATAGTATGCGACGTTCATGGAAGCTTGTTCATATACTTGTCATTTCCCTCTCACTATGTACAGTTCACTGTTGTTGCCAAGTCAAAATTCAAAAATAAACCAACCGTAAAACCGTAGAGAATGCTCAAGTGACGTTGCCGTTTACTTAAAAACATTAACAACATTAGAGACGGAACGATATCGGAATGCATTAAAAATGTAATTCTATAAATTAAGTATTACTATCTCAAGAGAGAACATTTGGAAAAACTGTGTAAGGTGGAATTGCAATCATTGCAAATGCCATCTATGTAAATTATATCTGTACGTATAATAGACGATAGGACAATAATATATTATATATTTATAGTCTTCACATTTTGGTTGTCTCGTGAACGGTGCATAATTTAGCTCCTATCTGCGTAGAGGTAATGCTGCCTACAGCAAATAAATGCTTGATTAGAAGAAAGTTCCTCGGTGCGAGTCGGATTTAACTTGCAATTTGCATGTGCTCTCAAAGGAGCCGAATCGTCGTTGACAAGATAGACGAAAGATGCTTTCTCCCCCTGTCAAATATTTACGATCCTCGGCAGCCTAATTTCTCGCGTTGAAGGGTGAAGGGTCCTACGTGTACAGGGTTACGAACCTGCGTATGTTCGAACGCGAAGAAAAGCGGAGAGGCACGGGCAGACAATGAACAATCGTACATTGTTACGAGTTATAGCATTGTTACTCCACCGAGCTCGGGTCCCGTGTTCACATAATTAGGCTGTAAACGTTTCAAGACAATCACCATTGTTTTCCGTCTCTGCCCTCCTGGATTAAGGTTCCCTGCTGTCCTTTGCCAGTAAAACGAGCGCTTTGGGATACCTCGAAAAAGGAGCAGATCGAGATGTACAAAAATTCCAAAGGCTATACTAAATTGCTTCTGTTTTTCTATGTCCCCAACTGCCGTATCTAATGCATTTGTGTGCACCCACACTGATAAGAAAAATATCTTAATCCAAAAAAATATTACTTTACTCAAGAAAATTATTCATTAGGTGGCTCCTAGTAGCTTATTAACTTAAATTTAAAAAATAATTAAAATTATAATAAAATTAAGATAAAAATTCCAAGGAACTTTTTTCTGGGTGCACGCATTCTACAATTGCTAATGACTGAAGTAATAGTTGTCATCAACATACTCGTACTTTTCCCTTTTTGCATATATGATTCCGTAAACGAGGAAATATTCAAATAAATTATAGCGAGACTCAGATAATATTTTTGCTAACGTAGAAACATTTAAAAATAATTACTTAATAAAAGGCCACACACACACACATGTGGACGCATGATATTGTTGAAATTCTTGCCCGGTTGTTTTGTCTAGCAAACTACGTGTGTCACGTAGTGGTTTCGGATGTTATACTCCGAATTAACGTGCACCTTGGTTATACCGAGGCGGATGGTATGATGGAGGAAGATCGAGATAATCTGAAACTCTGGTAACCGAGAAGCAGTGATGCCTACTATGCTTCTCTGCATGGCAGTCGAGCGCGTGGAGGGGGTAGAGTGGAGGTAGCCTCTCAGCGCTCGGATGCAGAGAAGTATAGTATGCATAGGCATCACTGCCGAAAAGAGCTCGTGCTTCAAGATAGTCGATAACACGTGATAGGACAAAAGACCCCTGCCACAGCTTCCAGAGCATGTGTCATGGGACTTCAACTTCTTCCGGGAAAATGTTTCCCTTTTAAAAATATTTTTTGTCCAGTCATCAAGTGGCGACTGCGGCAACATTTTTCGTGGCTTGAAAGGTTTGTCACAAAAATGTTACGATACCTTGGGAGTCATCTCGGATTCCATATTATCTTATGATCTTGGATAGAATACATTTTCGAAAGAAGTGACCACTCAATTCTGAAAAACTCTTGCTGAAAATATATTTAAAAAAATACGAAAGGAGGTGCATAGGGCTGTGAGAGTCAGAACGCGGTTGTTGGCGCGTAAAGTCAAAAGGACTATCTTTAATATATCATAAAAGAGATAATTAATATGTACATTTCGACTTTTTTTGAGTCATCCTCAGCAACTTCGGACCGATGAAATAAAATGTCTCATCCTATGCTCCACGTGGGCTCCAGGATATGTGGACAGTTTAATTTCATGATGGTAAACATGAAATGGTAAACTTGATACGATACGAGAGACGAGGAAGAAGACAAGATGGTGGTATAGAGACGACTGTGGACCGACGTGAGAAACGTGCGCAATAAAAAGCATTGTTATTAAGGGTCTTCATTGCATTCAACAGCCCACCACAATATTATTTGTGCTGCACCGTGCATACTGTCATATCTCCTTCCAATCGATTTGGAAGCGGCTAGGCGCACACGCGCCCGGATTGAGACATCGCGAGATACGGTGGTACAGATAAGACGGCAGAGAGGGGACGGAGGAAAATCGTGGAGCGGAGGAACGAACGGAAGAGTGACTCCGCGCGCCGCTCTTAGTGGAAATCCTTCATTTCCTCGCGCAATGCGACGCGACGCATCGGTCCGAAACTATGTAGATTGCAGGCTGGAGAACTGGGCGGGAGGAGGTGGAAGGTGAGAGGTAGCGGAGAAGATAATTTATTGTTATTCTGGACGGTGTGTTCGATGACGCTACACATTTCCCAAGATGGC
>NW_011967214.1:2054730-2068028 GCF_000949405.1 Vollenhovia emeryi | reverse complement strand
TGCCACATTGGGAGGGAGGGAGAGGGAGGGAGAGAGAGAGAGAGAGAGGGGGGGGGGAATTCGAGAAGATGTGGAAGAAAAGAAAAAGGATGGGACAGTTACAAGGGATGGGACTCTTCCCATCTACAGGCGGGAGGAGGAAGAGGGAAGGAAATATGAACGGAGGAGGAGAACGGGGAGGAGAGAGAAAGAAAGAGAAACCAGCGCTTGGTAGCCGTGACCTTGTCTGGTACCCGACCCCACCGTGGTGCGCCTTGGCTCGCACACACATCCTTGGCACCCCACCATACGGGTACGAGGTGGGAGGATAGGAGGGAGATGGATAGAGCGCGAAGATGGGAGGAGGGAGAAAGGGAACGAAAGAAACTTGCGGAGCACATGCAAGTGCAGAGGCGGCGGGCGTATTCGTCCACTCATTGTTACCTAATTTAATGAGCAAACCGCCGAGCACGTGTCGGTGAGTACCTCAAAGCTCGTTAGCACGTCCATCGGCGTGAAATCACGAGCGCGCTAGCCCGCTCGCGAGCAGCGGGCGGATATATTCGCGCCGGCGGGACCCGGGAGGAGGGGGAGCGGATATTTTGAGAAATCCGCGAGCCGAGACGGACAAGACGAAGCTACGACGGAGTGTGTTCGCGCAAGATTACCCGCTGTTGCATCGCGTTCGCCCAGGGACGTACAAAGGGACACGGAATTGTCCGGCAAGATGGCTTCTCTATCGCGAGTGTGTTAGTCATCGATGTGCAACTGTACACACCTCCACTCGATTATTGTTACGTAGCAACTACTATTGTAGCACGCAGATTCGGTTAAATACAAATCTGAATGCGTGGGTATTGAAGACTTAAGTTTAAAGGCTTCAGCTTGAAAATTTGCACTTTCATAATGTACTCGCGAATAAACGGAGTAAAACTTAATAAAAAGATTACTTTATAAAGATCACATTTTCTGCTTTTCTCGATAAAGAATGATGCTACATCATAAATTTAACTGTTCATTTGAAAACTCAAATCCAATATTAGGATCAATTTAACTCTGCAGATAAATTGAAACGCTAATTGAAGTTTTATCTGTAAAATTCGAACAAACTGACAATGATTTATACTGTACTTTGACGTATTCTAATACCGTTATCAGATTAGAGTGATAACAAAATGAGTGATGACAAAAAGATCAATTTGAATTACACTAAAATGAATTTCAAAAAAGGGTCAAATTGATCCTAATGTCCGATAAGGGTCAAAATAGCGTTTCCATATTTTCGATTCTTCATTACACACTGGTGAATGCAGTTCTATCGTGGTCAAAGGCAGGTAGTCGGCCGATGTTACTACAGCAAACTGAAGTCAACGGCACACGATACTATTTTTCCCCACTGGATTGCTTACGAAAAGCAATAAGGATGCAGAGTTTGGGCCTGAGCAAAATGGCTGTCTTGTATTCTTAAGTCACAAGACAGTTATTGTGCGTTACTTTAAGAACAAGATTTAAAACATAAAACATTGTCTTGTCCTACAAGACAGCTATTCTGCTCGGGTATTTTAGACCGGACGACTTCAGGTCACTGGATTGCTTACGATAACCAAAAAGGGGGTTTGGATCAGGTCACTTAAGGCTGAATCCTAAGAATCCTTCTCGTAAGAAACCCAGCAGGGAAAATCGTGTGGCAGTCCGACATTGTCAGCAAGTTAACCACCTCTGTGAAATTGAAACCCTTTTTTCAGAACTTGATTTCTCAGATTGATTGTGCAATAAACATTTTTAATTCTTGCAATAACAATTTTAATTATATCTGATCCAATCGTTTCTCTGTTATACGCGAGAAAAGTGGTGTAATGGATTTCAATTTCGTGCCTGAATCTCGCTATTCACCGTGCAGGCACCTTGCCAATTCGACCGAGATTCCACAGAGAACGCCGCTGGAACATTTCAACTTCACAAGATAACATTGGCCCGATCTCTGCCTGTGACTGTCTTGGGTATGGTTTACGTATTATTTGTGGGCAAACTTTATTTTCCTTTACAAAATTATAACAAAGCGTAATTTCGAAATGAATATTAAAATTAAATATTGTTCTAATATGGGCGCACGTCTATTTTTAAAAGCGCGATTAAGCAGCGGCAGCGTTTGCAATCGCGTGGCTGATGAAATTTAACATAAAGCAAAAATAACTTTCCGAAAGAGAAATAGGAAATCTTATCAACGTAAAAACAAAAGATAAAGTAAAGCGACGGCGATAGTTTCCCAGGCATATTGCGCAAGAGATTACGTGTCACGTAATCGTTCAAACACGGTACCGAGCGACGAATAAAGCCTCCTTGTGCGCGCGGTTAGTGTGACGAGAATTTCGATTTTAAGAAATCCTTGAGAGAGAGAGAGAGAGAGAGAGAGAGAGAGCGCGGTTCGCGAACACTTCACCTGAGAATCCTTTCCGTCACTGGCGATGAACAAAGAAGCTCTTTGTACGGCTGAACTCCGCGCCGCTGTCGGAGGTTCCTTCTCTCGGGTCGCGTATTGCGCGGATTTCGAAATTGCGGGAGAAACGGCGAAGACGCTCTCCTTCTCGAGCGCATCCTTTAATCGACTTTCGACGTTGCAACGTGCTTGTGAGAAGCCGTCGTAGCAGCTCGCCAACTTTAAACGGCGCCTTGTTCCGACGTCAGTTACAAAAACTCATCGCGACCCTCCACGCGGAGCTTCAAATCGTACGAAAGTTCGCGTTCGAGTTGCGAACCCAGTAATACCAGGCAAAACGTGCTCGACTTTTTAATTGTAACAACTTCTGCGTTCAAACTTTCACAACAGCTCTATGCTCTGAAAATAGTTGATGCTTACTTTGTGCATTTAGACGTAATCGTTTGATACACCTAAGATTGCTGCATAAGAAAAACTTTTCGCCACAAGCAAATATTACTTTTTTTTTAACGCGAACCGCCCTACGTCGGTAAACGCGCTTGTTTTATAGAGAAATCTAAACTTAACGCGCTTACCGCGACTTAAGTCGCGTGCTATTTGAAAGCGACGTTTAAGCACGCTCCCGCGAATGCGCGTGCTATTTAAAAGTGTAGTTCATCTTCGTGTCGACAATTGAATATTCGTCTGCGAGAAATTCGTATGTGGAAGCGAATAGCTTATCGAAGACGAAGAGGAGCTTCTTCCGGCGGATGCGCGGCAGAAACGTGTCGTCGACACATCCTGCCGGTGAGACAACAATAGTGGACACCCTCCTCTTCCTGGTTGTATGCGCCAATTACTCCGCGGTCGGAAGAAAGACGGAGAAACAGGAGAGTGCACTGACATCTCAATCGGGATTCTGTGCAACTCCGCCGAGATAGCCTCTCGAGATAAAGGTCAAGGTCAATCGCGAGAGAAAACTCTTCGATTTCCTTTCGAAAGCGTTCACCCTCCCTGCAGACTGACCAAAGGATCCGTGTCTTTTTTTCCCCCTTACTTCAGGCCTGTGTCCAAGTTTCAGTTTCGAGGAATATGTAGTCAATCAACTTACAGGTATTCCATAAAAGCTGCAAGTTGATTGGCTACACATTTCTCGGGTCTCCAAGTCTTCCATGACCATGCCCGCCACAATCGGTGACAAAGGGACCCCCCATAGGACTTCCGAAGACCTGCTCATAGAACTGACCGTCAAACTTAAAACTAGTAGAATTTAGGATAATTCTGGAGAATAGGAACTTTTCCGAATTTTGATATTTTCTTGCGGTTTTCTTGGTAAAAACCTTTGTTGTGACTCCGACAGTGACAATCAATCGGGGGAGCCCGAAAAATATGCACCCCGAGTGACCTTCAGAAGGTTTTAGCCGTCTGTCGTACGTCATGGCAGTACAACATGCGTCGAGACAGATGGAGAACAGATATGGAAGAACAGTACAACAAAGCACGTTATGTGATTTCAAAAACTCCAATAATTCTTCTTGATTGTTACACATTCGCAAAAAAGATGTTAGCTTCAGAACACAGCCTTCGCAATCCATTGTCACAATCTAAGCACATGTACCTCTGTTCGTATACTAAGAGAAACTGTCGGTATATTCTCTATTATCCAAATACAGCAGTCAATATCTCGTACTGTTGTTTACATGAAGCCGAGTATAACCTATGTAGATTAGTGACGTGCTTTAAACAATTAAATACTTTTAAAACACGCTACGAACCCATGTGGCATCTCGTTTCGCGCGGAAAGAACGAGCGACGGCTAAAACCTTCTGAAGGTCACTCGGGGTGCATATTTTTCGGGCTCCCCCGATTGATTATCACTGTCGGAGTCACAACAAAGGTTTTTACCAAGAAAACCGCAAGAAAATATCAAAATTCGGAAAAGTTCCTATTCTCCAGATTTACCGAATTTAGAATTAATTCTATAGCGTGTAAGAACTGCGGTAAGCGAAGTAATGTATTAGGTGAAATGTCACTCCAACGTTTTTCAGTAGCTCTAATCCCAAGTTTTCTTTTTTAGGGATGTTCGTGAAAAGTGAAGTGACGTCCAGTGATACAAGCAGGTCCCCGGGAGGAGCGCAGGTATATTTGACTGCAGTCATCAGAGACCAGCTGTCTTTGATGTGTGACCGTGGCTTTTGGACAGATAGATGCAGAATGTCGTGCGGATATCTGGCTATATTATAGAGGGGACTTCTTGGACCAAGTTCTAGTGGACGCAGGCCTTTAGGAAAGACGAGGTACACTGACACGACCTGATTTGTGCTGGACTTGTCCTTGGTCGCGAGCGAAGTGTCGTCGTAAAAGCAAACTTTTAGCATTCCAGCTGTCAAAACGCGCCAAGGTTGTAATCAACGCGATCGATGACGTTTTGCAAAGTTCGTCGACCGATCATCAACAATACAATTGCGAGCGCGGGTAGGACGAAGGACTATCTCGGGCTCCAGCTCTCGTTCTCTCCCTACCCCTCGTCTCTCTTTCTCCCTGCATCTTTCTTGCTCGATCCGCACGACCGCGAGGCAGCGAAGTAAATGGTACCGCAGCACCGTGAAGTGTATTATTAGCATCGTGTAAACGTGTCTGCTGGCCGTGAAACCAGTGAAAGTATTTCATGGACGGAGCCAGGCACGCATACGCGCGTGCATGTGTGCGCACGCACACGCTCTCTCCGCGCGTGCACGTATACATCATTTCGCGCGTCTCGTACGCGGCGGTTGGCTCCTCTCGAGATGATCGTGCGCGGCGGCGCGCCCAGAACTGGGCCTTTGTCCTCTTTGTCTGGAGAACGGCGGGCGGGCAAACCCGATCCTAACTCTTCTGGTCTCGCCCGAACCGGACGAAAAGGACGAGGTGCCTGCCGCGCGTCCCACGTTCTTCCCGTCACGCGTCTTTCGCCGAGACCGGGCTTCTCAGGCACGTTGCCAATTCTGGCATGATGCAGCCGCCGATGGATCGTCGAAGAGCGCGAAACCGGGGAAAACGTATATAGGTAGCGTCGCGAATCACGGCTCCTCCGGGCCGTCGATATAGTCGCGCGAATGACGACAGACGATCGCATAACGATCTCGTAACAGACACGCTGTTTAGTCATGTCTAGCGTTAACGAGCGTGCTTTGCGTGATATAGATAGACGCCCAGACCGTTCTATGTAAAGCGTATTCGATAACAGATACACTTGATGAATAACGTGATATTCCTTATGAAACAGAAATTACTATCTTCCCTATAAAATTATAAAATGCCATTTCTTCAGTCAGCTGCAATATTGAACTTGAGCCTTGTAAATTGAGCCTCGCAAAGCTATGCAAAAATTCATCGAATTTCGAAATTCAATCCTGAACAAGACTTGATCCTTTTGTCTTTTAAGTCGGTTTTTACGTTTAATAAATGGAAAGCAAAAAATCTCGATAATCATAATATAAAATGATAATAAAGAAAAAAAAGGTTTTATCTTTTTCAAAGTATACAGTTTCATCATACATCCGTTATCGAGATACACGTTATCTAATATTTAAAATGGATTTTTAAACAGGGTCAAAGTGGATATGGCGGGGACGGAAAAGTTTCGTAGCGCTTGTATGAAGGTTCAAACTTATCGTCGTAATACATCTAAGATAGAAAATATCAAAGGATTAAAAAAAAAAAGTTTCGTAACGCGACTTTTACGCATTGAGGATTAGATGGCGACCGCGAGAGTTTTATGTAACCTTTTCCTTTCACGATTTACAATATACGCACGTATCTTTTTCTCAGCGGAATTTTTTTCCTGCAATACGCAATTGATAAACAGTTTTTTTTTCTGAACAGGAGCCCGTAGTTTATGCCGCTAGCGGTGAATTATAATAGTAAGCACTTTATTCGCCTGCTTCGCGACCAAGGATAAGTTTAATGCGGATTAGATCGGTGCGCGCTGCACGTTTAATTTTTTCCTAATTAGCAGAAAAAAATCATAAAAATATATCGATTCTCGTCTGCATGCGCACGAGGCGTTGTTTCCTATTTTTGTTTGTACGCCGGCGATAAATATCGTCAAAGATCGATATAAAAATTTTCCGAGGGTTTTTCGTTAGTCACGCCGCTGAGTGATAACGAATTTATGTAAGAAATATCGACATGCTATTCTGGTTATACTCGCGGTGGTTATACGGCTTCGTGGCCGATTTTCTGAAAAATTAATTATTACGTGTTGTTAAAAAAAGTTTAATAATACTAAGTACTCTAATATCGGGAAAAATTCAAAATCATGAACCGAGATAATTGATTGGAAAACATTTATATATAAATGTTTATAATATAATAATATAAATATAATATATAATATAATAAAAAATAATAAAATAAAATAATGTACAGAATATTTAAAAATGAAATCTTATTTAAAAGTATTTTATCCGGTGTTACGTTTTCGTAATTTCTAACGTAAAAAGTAAAATAACGAGAAGAGCGAACGGTACGTGTGTAATATCAGAAAGTATTAATACTTCGGTAATATCAAAGGAGTATTGGATAGACGTCTCTGAAGTTGTACGACGTTAGACATTTTCTTCAACGAGGCATCAACGAGCTCTTAACGTCATTCGCTGACATTCGCTAACGATGAGTCAAGACAATCATCGAACGTAATAAGCACGATTCGCCGAGACATCGCTGCTTATGGAAGCGCGATCTTTCGTTCCGATGAAGGCGGATGAACATTTACGGGTTCACTATGTCCTCATTTCGCCAGCTCCGACCTCTTGAACTTGATCATACTCTCTCAGGTATCAATATCTACTTACGAGGCGAATTCCAAGAGAAGAGAACTACTCTTTTCTACTATTTGCCGAGAAGGTAATGTCAAATAGAAAATTTTATCATTCCATTAGCGAGAATATTTTAAAGAATAACTTAAGGAGAATCTCTCAAAAAATAATTTACAAAACTCTTTCCAAACGTAATTCTGTGTAATCCTCAGGAAAACAATCGTTTAAAAATATAGTTACAGGAACGTGGTCATAATTGCGCACGCATCCTGAGAAAGGATTTCTGTTACCGAGACGAAAAATATTCTTGACGCATTTATATTTCTCACAACCTCATTTAGTATCAAAATGAGACAATATCGAAATAAAATCAATAATTCTTATTCTCCTCCATCGAATTAAAAAAAGATTGACTCACTGTATTGAGGCAAGAGTAACTTATATAAATGTAAGTTTATATATTCTCGCGTTTAGAATAAATTTTCCCTCCATCTCACAACGCACGAAGTTGGCACCACGATATTCGACAAAAGACGACACATACTATTATTTTATTTTACATTTTAGAATTTTTTATTTAAGATAAAAATATTCCTTTCTCTATAATAAATGTGATTGGCGCTATATCGATCCTATTTTATGATACATTCAAGTGTAATAGCATTGGATCCAGAAATTTTTTCTGTGGGTGTGGGAAGTGTGACGCTTATTAAATCTCCAATTTCAAATATATCATAAACGTGCATGGATTAATGGCGACAATTTAAAAGTTTCGTTTACTGCTTGTCATCATAGAACATAACGGTCCAATGGATTAACAGGTAACAGAGCTTTACAATTAAAAGCAAGTCAAGATACTGGTCTCTTGTAAATTTTACACTGCAGTTTTAACGCCGCTGGCGAGAGGCGTCGTTTAAAACGCCGGGTAAGCGTAACAGGCTAAAGATTTTTGTCGATCGTAATGCGCCGGACCGACCGTTTCGAGCGATATGGTTTTACGACTGGTAAAAGTCGATATGAAAGGCGAGCGACGGCGCGGAAGCTTGCCTCGAACCGTGGCGCGGCCGAGAGGCAAAATGAAGGCAGGCGGTTCTCTCCCTCCGGGAGAACGACGCCCGTATACATTTTGTAGTCAATGTGTCGAAATGTTCTCTCCCCGAGTTCTCCTTTCACTAATTGTAAAGGTCCGACCACCGCGAATATGTGACTGAAATTTATGAAAGTGTGTAGATATTTACCCACGTGTCCGGCTCTCGACGACAAACACGGCGAAACTGCAAAAATACCCGTAACGAAGGGACGACGGGTGAAAGAAGCCTTTAACCAAGAATTCAAAAGGAAACCTGTCGAAGAACTGTCGAGCTCAGGGTATTACGAAAACTCGCACGAAGGGGAAAAAAGTGAAGAAAGACGCTTAGAGCCAGACATACTCGCAGATTTCGAATCGCGATTGAATAAATTTTACCTCGCACTGAAAGCGGTATGTGTAAGTACAAGTTTACAGTTCTAGAAAATTGCATTAATATCAACATGAAATACCTAGGAATTTTATTGAAATTGATATATAATGCAGTTTCAAGTCGGACTTTTATAATGCTCGAACGTGCTCACTTAAGTTAAAATAATTTTCCTAATGATTTCCCGCGTTGACAATGACTTGTCAGTCTGCCATAATTTATGCTCCGTGAACATCTATGCACGAGTTCTGTTACTTGATAAGGATCTGATACTTGGTTTGAAACGTCATACCAATGTAACATTTAATTAATTGTATTGCCAGCTGGATGAAGCTTTGTTTCAATTTTTATTCATCACTGGTAACTTTAAGTATACTCCTCTATTTTGAAATTTATATATTATATATATATTACACTGAATAAAAAATGTTCGCTACCGTACTAATCAAGATTTACTAAGAATATTTTACTGCCATAACTATAAATTTCTAAACCACAGCAAATGGTTTGCTGTCGCGCCTAATACAATACACAGTAGCAAAATATTAGCTATCGCAGCTACATATTAGCTATTCATATTTTACAACTGAAATTTAGTTACCACATGCAGTTTTTAGCTACGGCAGCCACATTTTTTCCCCGTGTAATAATACTTTACAAAATTGGCTTTACATTAATAAAATATTGAACCAAATTCTTAAGATAGAGCCACGTATATAATAGCCTCAACTATGAGCTGTATATTCAACCTAAGCTGATACTCTTCCCGAAAATGATAGACACTTTGCGTCATAAGTTTGGCAAGCCGTCAAATAAATATGTGTTAACGAGGGTCGATCAAAAACGGAGCCCGGGGCTCCATCTTTTCGCCCCGACCTTTTCGCGCGGAAAGCGAAAGCGGAGAGCGTCTGCCGATTTATTTCAGAATTGCGATCGCGCTGGGCGTTTCCCGAACAAAATCGGCTCACGACGCGGCCGTCGCTGCACCGCCGCTGATCGTGATCTTTTTAGCAATCTGGAATCGGACGAAAAGGTCGTTCGATGCTAATGCGCCAGGTAGATCGGCCCGATCTCTGTAGCTGCCCGAAAAACGATTTAATATTTAGAGATCTCATCGTCTCCCTGCCGACTTTTTCTTCTTGCTAAAGAAAGAAATGTAGGTTCCGAAAGGAGTGGAATGCAACCCGCATGCTTTGTGCGGGACCATTGTGGTCTTTCGAGTCTGTTTAAAGAGGGGAAAAAACAAGATACCTGAGATAAGGAATGATGTAATGCCGATTCGGTCACCATTCGGCTTCGAGCTATCGTATTTCTTATGTAGAGTAACGGCTATGCGATCTTTTATAACGTTGGAAGGTATTATTTTTTACAAAATAATTTGTAGAAATTAATCTCGCTTATAAAAGTAAGACAAAATGCTCGAGTCTTTTTGTAATGACTAAAAATAACATGTTTATTTCAACAAAAGTTAATTTAATTTTTCTTTATTTCCATGAGTGATACGATGCGAATTTTCGATACAATACATTCCGAGTTTATACAATTCCGCTAGAGAATGCCTGGTTTTGCAAATAATCGTTCTTTTGGTTTACAAAACACGTAACGACTGCGTTTCAAATATTGCAACTCGCGCCGTTCACATTCTTTCGGGTAATCAAATATTCTAGAGTGAGTTTCTTGAAGCTCCTTCGTTTCAAAATGCATCGTTCTGTTCATTCTGTCGACATGTAAAACTGTATGACTGTATTTGAAACGTTAAAACGCGTGCAATTCTCCGCATGGATTACCACGATAGAATGAGGGGAATATTTTGAGATTTCGCCGTCGCTTCTCCAAACACATCGCTTCTTCCAAATGTTTTTATTTTTTCAAACGTTACGCGCAAATGGCCCCGGTTGCGTAAATCACCGATACGTGAGTAGAAAGATAAATTGCAGAATCGCTTTTACATGCCGTCTTTTACAATTTTTTACTACAGTCAAGCCTGATAACGCCGTCTGAACCAAACTGTTTTGTGTTGTATATCGCGGTTAAACATTGCCCAAGGCTGATAGTGCACCGGGGCGAAATTGATGAAACATTCGTGATAAGTTACTAGGAGGGAATCGAGGTTGGAGAACGTATTTTTCTTTCAAAAAATCTTATTTGCAAATTTTATCTCACGTTTTAAAAATTAAATACAAAAATCACCATGTTTGTAAAACAAATTTATAATTTTGATCGCAGTTGTAGATAGTATGCAGTTCATGACCTTCGCTGTGTTATCTTGACCTATCGTTATCAAACTACCAGTTTGTATTCGATCTGTTACCCCTCAATGATCTTTTAAATCTGCTTAGGCTGATTTTTTTCGATAATATCTCGGAAGTCATTAGCAAAGAATAAATGGTGGCATTTCATTGATCTGTGAATGTGTGATTTATGTACCCAAGTTTAGTTCTCTTACTAGATATGAAACTCATTGTCAGATTTGATACAGGATTATTGATAAAGAATGTTTCTTGAAGTTCTTTATTTACGATAAATAAGGCTATTTCTGAAAAGGTTAGGACAATTACGCTAATTTCAGTGTAACTCGTCCGATAATTATTTCATCCTGTTTTTTTCTTCTACTCTTAAATAATCTAGCAATTAAGTTGTCTGTTAAATTGGTAGGTGTGCTTACTTTATCGCATTATTATTTTACGCATTTAAATCTAACGTAGAAAGGCAGAATTTAACTTGTTTTATTAATGAATTACTACAGACTTCGAGAATTGAGGTTACAACGACGTTGCAATGATAAATTTTCACGTGAGTAGACTGAAGAACGCTACGGTACGCCAGCTAATTTATTCTGTCAATTCGGCACAATTTGATATTCGACTGCGTTAAATCAGAGATGTCAGATTCTTCACACTATTAAAATGTTACATGAGTACGTACCTCTTTATTTTTGTGAATTTTAGTACTTTAAAATGCAAAACGGAAATATATCGAAAAAATTGTAGGTACACTGAAGATGGCTACCATACATGTGTACTCTGTATATGAATGATTGTAGCATTTACAATCCAGTTTTGCATCCCTCAGCTTATTGTTTTCTCTATTTTGTTTATTGAATAATAGAGCCAATAAAAATATTATATTAAGTTCATAAAGAAATATTTTTAAAATTCTAACATTCTTATCAGCCATGTAATCATTTAGTTATATGAGAAATGTGTGGAGCGACGAAATCTTATCATTGTATTAATTGACGTGAGAAAAATTGAGTTGTAGCCTTACATGAAATAAATTATATGTAAGGGTAAACTGGTAGAAATTATATAGTAATAAATTTCTACTGATCTGATCGTGGTATTTTATAGTGCGTGAGACAAAGTATTACAAATAATACATATTATTTTGCATATTGTAAGAAAAAAACGAGTTATTCCTGACAATTGTTATACAAATTTTGTTCTAAAAATTTCTTTCATTCTTTCATCTTCTCTATGTCTCTCCTGTGCGTGTTCCGTTGTTTCACGGATGACGTCCCTTCTAGACGGACGAGTGCGTATCTGCCCACGACGGGGAAAGGTCTTTTTCAAAGCTTCGCCTTTCTGGAATCGCATATAGTCTCTCGCCTTGCCTTTTACAACGATGCCACCGATCTTATGACCTTCAAGATTCACTTTACGCATATACACACACATGTATTCACATTTATGTTCTATTTGCACATCGTCATCAGTCGATTTACACATCTCTTTCTCTCTGTTCTATTGTACTCAATGGTTTCCTCATGTATATTGTAAAACTCGATTATATTTTTATATAATTTATATTTAATATTGAATTTTGAATGACGTAGTTGGTAAAAAATTCAATTTTGTACATAGTGATGAATTCTCTATATAATAGAGGTAGACGGATGGTCTTGTGTTTGTGTGTGTGTGTAGATAGTCGGTTCAAAAATTTTGCAACAGCTATTTGATTATATAAGAGAATTCTCGTAATTTGTTCACACCCCTGTAATTAATACCCTCGTGTAACCACATTATCAAACGTAACTTGGTAAGATTGTGAGAGCGCATAAAATTATCGTATAATCGGAATTTTGTTAATCTGCCTCCAATTATGTGTTGTGCATTTATTACCACCGATTAATTGTTTCCATGTTATATACTTAAGTAATGTATTAAAAAGACATGTGTTTTTAATCTGTGGCGAGTGTGGCGCAGAGAAATGTTCGATGCTTACTAAACAAATGAACGAAAAGATCAGAGTTGAAATATGTCCTTCGTTTTGGTTTCCACGAAATATGGCAGAACCAATAAAGTGTCTCGAATCTGTACTTTGAACGCGGTATTATTATTATTTTTTCTATATGAGTACCTTTGGTTTTTTTCTTTATCGCTGCATTGCTGCACTAGTGCAATTAACTTAAAAAGGGCAACTTTCACCAAGCTTCGGTTAACCTAAGGGCCTGTGTCCACGATGCTAGAACTTGGTCCAAGTTCTAGCATCGTGGACACGGGCCTTAATGGCTCCTGCCCACTGGACACGGTAACGTTGCCGCGCGGCGGAACTTGGCTAGGGAAACCAGCACTAGTCCAATCCACATGCGAGCGCACGAGACGTTGATTGGCTAGTGCTGGTTTCCCTAGCCAAGTTCGGCCGCGT
>NW_011967214.1:2043993-2054341 GCF_000949405.1 Vollenhovia emeryi | reverse complement strand
GGAACTTGGACCAAGTTCTAGCATCGTGAACACAGGCCCTTAGGTTAACCGAAGCTTAGTGAAAATTGCCCTTAGTTAATTGCACTAGTGCAGCAATGTAGCGATAAAGAAAAAAACCAAAGATACCAATATAGAAAAAATAATAATACGGCGCCATTTTGTGGACACAAGTCACGTGCATCAATCACGTGGTATCCCAAGTTGTCCAGTCTCTATCTTCTAGGGTCTTTAGGTCTCTATAAAAGATACCCCATTCTTAAAAAACACACGGGGTGCGTTCCGAATTAGCTATATTTCTGGTTACAAAGTTGTACCACTGTAACTAACTTGCGTAGGTTCCGTAATGTATCAGCTGATTTCGTTTGTTGTATTTAATGTAAGAAAATAAATTTAATTAATAATATAAATTGGACATATATTGTGAAACCGAAAAGAAAATGATTACGTTCGTAGTTTCGAAAGAAACTTATTTGCAAGCTACAAGCAGTAAGTAAACTAAAAACAGTTTTCATTATTTTCAATACTTGTTTATTAGACTGACTAATATTTAGACTAACTAATATTAGACTAACTAATAAACATAATAACTAGAAAGCTAATTCGGAACGCACCCACAGTGGTTCCGTGAGAGCACGCGAGTAAGGCCAAGCTTTTAAGCCTGTCACACAATAGGAAAGCACAGGCAATAGGAATAGGGAATAGGAATAGGGAATAGAAATCTATGTAATGCCAAGACACATTGATTCGTTGGCAATAGGCGTCCTGTCCAATCATCTGCATTTTAAAACCACGTGTCTATCCCAGCCTCAACTGTGATTGGTCAGGTAGGTCAGGCACAGGGAATAGGGAACAGAAATCCAACGCGTCGGAAATTCTGTTCCTATTGCCTATTCCATATTCCATTGTGCGTCGATGCACGGTTTCTGGTAAGTTGGAATTGAGTTATTTCTGTTGCCTGTGTTATTCCCTATTCCTATTCCCTGTGCTTTCCTATTGTGTGATAGGCTTTACTACAAACGCCTTGAATTTGTCAGTAAGATACTACACTTTCCGGTGTGCGACGATTTAAGCCCAGTTACGTTTGGCACGTTGAGCGATTCGCACGTCTTCTAGTCGAAGAGGAATCACGACGCACGGTAGTGTCTCGCGCCAAGTATAAGCGTAGCTGGAACTGCGCACGCGAGACCGACCGTGTATTATCACGAGTATAGTTTACGCGAGTTGATAGGCCCTCAAGTTTTCGGATCTCAACAACGGTTGATCCGATGAACTTCTAAGTGCGCTCAATGTTTGCTTGAGTTCGATTTACCTATATAATAAAAGTGTTTTTAGTTTTTTCCTACATGGTTTTTTCTTTGTTCTCCTCTCTACGGGGACGCCGTCAACAGCTAAGTCATTTGGCTTTCTCAGTGTCTGCGATACGATGAGGTAAACTTGTTAATTCTAATTCGCATCATATTGGCTGTCAGAAAACAGCATTTTTGAAATTAATTGAATTTCACTATCGAGCGTGACATAATATGTTACGATATTACGGTTATAAATAAGAATTGTACGGTAAATTGCGGTAAGAAAGAAATTGCGCGAAAGTGTTTCCCACGTGCTCTCCCCTCTCTTTGAGAAAATTATTTATAACTACCGTAGATTTTTTTCTAACGTCGAAGACCCCCTTCAAAGACCTTATGATAAGAAGGAAAAAACAAGAAGAGGAGCACGTATAGCGAATTACATGCACTGGTATCGCACTTTATCGCGGTGCAACGTGTCTCCGATAAAGTCATTTGTATAGAGGGGGCTCTGACCGATACGGTCTTCTAGATCTTACTATTATCTTGCATAGCGCTTCTCCCGCGTAAAGACCTCGTTTCTTATAAATTTAATTTTGCATACTGCCATTTTTCACAGGAATTTTTCTAATTTTTTTACATACCTTCTCTGTCTCTTATGTCTATGTGGGTTATTGGAGTCCCAAGGATTTTTCATGATTGCTCGAAATAAAAATCGAAATTTCCAAAAGATCGACGAGAAAGACGAAAACGTGTACGCACGTGTAGTGCACCTTTGGCACTAAGTCACCGGAATAAGTAATAGAGTCAAATGAGACTCACAAGTAACCTCCGTTTCATTATATACATGTGACACAATTAATACAATCTTTTCTGTTCTGATTTAAGCAATGCAACATGTAAAACAAATTGTGAGTAAAAGTGTCCGTGATAAGCTTGAAGTAAATAATTATATGCAAAAATTATTCAGTCTGGATAATTGTACAGAAATTATATAAAAACAGTTTTTTTCTTATTTCACGAAATAATTTCGGAGATGCACGTTTAATAAATAATACGAAAAGCCAATAGCGTGATGCCGGTATGAAAAATTTTAATTATAACGTCTTCCAAATGATATGTTGTCAATCGTGTTTTTTACGATCTCAATTTTCGTTCTTAAATGATTTATGCTTTCTTCCGCTAATTAATCGTTGATCTTGTAGAGTGAGCCCTGAAAATTTTGCGTACCGACGGTTTCAATGGGCTCGGCCTGCACCCAGGACCGCGTAATTCGTGAAGTGTTGTAATAATCGGGTGCACAGCAGAAAGTGTGTGGCAACGTGGGTTTCACAAATGGGTCAGCGGGCACTGCGAGGATGGTAGCGGTGTATTCGGGCCCGGTACGCGTTTGGCAACGTATTTTATCGTCGCTTGCGAAAAGAGAGTCTTCCTTCGTCTGTCGCACGGCCGAGGGTCATCCTCTCTCGTTCCCTTTTCGTGCGCACGTGCCCGGACTCCATGCAAGACGAGGAACGGTGGTTTTCTTCAAGGCGGCGCGACGTCGAAAGTTGGGATGCAAAAATATCTTCACGATGATATAATAATGTGGGCGGTAATATTGCTTACAGGGTTCATTGGAGAGAGAATAAGTGAAAATGTGTTGCTGCTGATATACGTAATCGAATTTTATGTAAAGCCTATACAGCTTATATCTACAGTGCCAAATTATTGCGGATGAAAGGCTGGTTCATTCAATTAAAATGCTAAAAAAAAATCGGCTCTAAATTTTTCGAAGAGCCTACAGTCAAGAAAAGAAAATAACTGTCCAAGCATGGTATCCGCAAATGTCTTTGTGGTACATCAATTCGATAAATTGTGCGACGATAAACTTGCAAGATGGGAAATTTTTTTATTTTCACAGGACAAGGGGAACTTGATATAGCTAGTAAACGACATCCGCTCTAGACACAAGGATCCAATTAGAGCTCGTTAAGAATATGTTTCGAGATCCTGTGCCGCCGCTCGTGCTTCAGCGAAAATTTGCGTCGTTTCTTAAGCGCGTTAAAAAGAGTCTCTCCTAGAGGTAATAACGTTTACGTTCGCGAAATATGTATATATATATAATTAAACGGCGCGGTAGCAATCAACTCAAGTATATATTAACGCAAATATACCTCTTGCGATAATTTAATTACTGCGTTTTGCAATTAAAACAAAAATGTTATAATAGGAGCTGGAATTTCGCGTCATTCATATAAACAGTTTTGTCGTGCGTATCAATTGATTTTATAATCCAATTTTACTAATTAATAGAAGTTGTGCATTTATCGCAATAAACGGTAACGCGCGCGTGAAATTTTTCATTATATCTATATTCGTGTAAACAGAAACGTATAACATGTTGTTACGGACAGTATCCGGTTGGCTTTAATGGATATTCAGTGTTTATATCGCGAGAACGCCGTTTGCTACGATTCTAGACGAAAATGATTAAACGCGATGATTATTTAGGAGAAACGTAGTAATGGAACTACGATCAAAATGCTCGAAACAATAGAAAATGATTTATTAAGGTAAAAAAGAAAAAATATAATATATATACCCGAGTAGAAATTTTGGCCCAATGTTGAACCTTTAATTCTATTATACATATAGTAGAACCTAAGACAGTAAAAGAGGTCGAACTGCAGGTACAAAATTTACTCCTACTTTAAAACTGATAGTGTCGGCTGCTTTTGCCAATTTAGCATTAAAGTAGGTCCTTTAAGTAGGGGCTAAAGTAGATTTTTAGAATTAAAGATTCAAGGGAGGAGTAAAAAATATAATGCCATCAAAGTAGGTCATCGCTGGTCTATGTAGGTGTAAATTATCCTTAAAAGTGTCACAAAAGTACCAAAATTTCGACTCGGGTATGTACTAAATATATACATATTGTCGTTACGATAATATTATGTAAATACGTCGTATTTCTTTTGGCTAAGCTAAACTTGCTCCACGTGTCCTACACAAGTGAAAGCACAACGTATCGCTATGACCTATGGTCTTTCCGAAAAGGTGAACATATATTGACGAGAACAAATTTAGATGGTCGCGTTATCGCCAGATGAAGCATCGCTTCAAGCAGTGTTTGGCTCGTGAAACTGTATAGACGATAACGCCGGGAGAGAAGATTCTGTCGGTGAAACACAGACGGGGCTACGTGTTATCCCCTAACCGTAGAAATTTTTAGACCTCGAATACATTGCCGTTGGCAAAGTTTGTGGCGAGAGAGCAGCTGACGGATATAAAAATGAAAAAAAATGAACACGGACACGTTGTGAATGTAAAGCATGGTCTACAATGGCAGTAGGAATAGTGGATTAAAGAAGTAGGCTCAACTTTAACCTATTTCGTGAACTGATTATCAGTGGCTGAGAGTAAAGGAGTAGGTCGTACGAAATGGAATTGAACCATTTTGCTTACAGCCTTACTCCTTTACTCTCAGCCACTGATAATCAGTTCACGAAATAGGTTAAAGTTGAGCCTACTTCTTTAATCCACTACTCCTACTGCCATTGTAGACCACGCTTTACATCTTAATCGGACATTCGATGCGTGTATGTTCGCACACATTGAGAGTTAAGCTAAGAATTTGCTTGGCTCAAGGACGCGCAACGTGTAACGGACTTCTCCATTCTGTGTGACATCACGCAGCTAATATATTTCCGATTCTTGTTTAACTGAATGTTTCGTTGCGTCGAAGAAACGACCATCTCCTTTCATCTCGAGGCAATTGTAAAAGTAAAGTTGAACTTGTGCTAACTCAAGATCGAGTCAGACTGTTCCAATAAATGTGCTCTAACAGCAGTTCAATAGGACCCCGGACATTATATCTATCTTATACAATATATTGCGAAAATAAATTTGAGGGTTGTAAAGTAAACAAAAAAGTGTGCAAATGCATATGCGTGCCCGACAAAATATATCTATGCAGGTATATTTACGTCGCTTTCTGAAATTACGTAACAAAACTTTAAAATTCGACAGCGTGTAATATAAAATCCGCTGTCGCTGTTGCTTTTTAAAAACGGACATTGCATTAGCGGTGTTTTCAGCGTTGGGTACAGTTTAATTACAGTTGTGAATTATCCAAATTGTTTATACGTAATCTAAGCAAAAGGTAAAGCTTTTAATGATCAATTATATATTTACGTATATTAATGGCTTGTTGTTTTATCTACTTTCCGTTCTCTCTGTGAGATTTATCCCCTATATATATTTATCGGACAATTTTATATTAAAATATATTGTTTGTAATGGGCTTCAAAGTACCTGATGTTCGATGTGTGTGATATTTTGATTAATTTTGCGTTTTAAAGAGCCTCCGAGCTAACAAATATAAATTGCGCATTGAAAATATGTAACCTGAATCTTCCATTGGATTCTGTGTTCCAAGAGATAAATATTGCACTATCTGGTTTGTCTAACGCTGTTTCAAAGTGCCTGGAGCTCATTCGGTGCACGAATCGTTCATACAGAAAGAAATTGGGGCAGGGAAAGATGAAATAGGAAGCGTGCCTTCTGCGCGTTAATTAAAAGTGCTGCAGAGGAAGTCACCAACTAAGAAGGGCGAGGCTGAATGGAAACAGCTGCTACTGGATGACGACACAGTCTAAGAGCGCGCTTAGTTCGGGGCTTCACCACCGTTAGCCTCACGAGCGAGTATTAGAGCCGGTGCCCATCTAATGGGGCATCACCGAAGGGGCATCCTGAGGGGACACCATTGATTTTCTTCTCAAGAAACCTCTACGAGAAATCTCAATCGAGCGTTTCGGGGAATTTCTTAATATTCCAAGCCCAACTAGCAAATGCGAAAATTTTTGTAGATAAAGAATTGACAAGTGTTGAAAAGAACTAACCGGATTTCAACTTCGCGACGAATTTAGATTTCATTGGTGCTGTAAAAATTTAGGAATGTTCACTCATAACAGCCGATCGTTCATGTAGGTATCAAGGAGATACATCTTTCCACACGATAGCGTGCATCGAAATTTAGACAAGGTTATATTCGATTTCTGGATAAACTCTAGCTCGATACCTCTGAAAGCCATTTACAGAACTGTTTCTCTATATACGTACTTTACGTGGCTCTAAGTTTATTTTCGTGTATTCCTCTACAGGAATAATATCTAAAGTAATTGTGAAACCGTTAAACTGATGCTGAAGTCCCAAATTCTTGTGGTACAATCCGTTAGACCTTAAATAACTCATATCTACATATAACTAACTATTTGAGTAGCTTTGTGTCACCAATGGTAATGAACCAGAAGGATTTTTTTTTAAATCGACCAAACTGGCAAAATTTATGTTTATTTTAGTCATGACGTTTCGCCCCCTTTATCGGGTCCTTTTCAAGTACAATCTGAAAGCATTATAAGTGCTCAAACCTCAATATAGAAAAAGAATTCTTTAGTATGTACATGGACGAAAAAATACCTAAAGTTGACTGAACATTTTAATTTATTAGACAACACAAGCGCGCACTTCGCGTGCGCCATTTGCTCTCTCTACAAATTCGCATGGTTTGACAGCTGCAAATAACACAACTGAAGCATGTCGTATCGCACGAGCGAGACAGCCAATCAGCATTAAAAATTTTTGTAATAGTTATTTAACAAATACCTGTCGAAGCTCGCAGCTTTTGACCTTTAATTGATTAATAATTCCAATCTTAATACTTTCATACAAGCATTGCTCTTCTACGAATTTCTCCCTTCGCTACTTCGAATTTTGCACTAGTTTCTGTACTCAAACGCTCGCCCCTCGATAAAGTTAAAACGAGTTCGCGGAACCGACCCACGTGTATAGGTCAGGTGGGAATTTCGTCAGCTTTTTCGAGAAATCGAGAGCAATATTATTAACCGTTGCACAAAATCGAATGTAATTTGGGTTAAGAACATGCTTCTTATTTTATATCTAATTTTAATTAATTATATAATTATATAGAATAATTAAAATTAGATATAAAATAAATAACGCAATCAGATGTTTATATTTTACTTATTGTATCTTTCTCGTGTGAACTGCCTCATAAAGGCAGAGAAAGAAAGTCTTCTTAAACCTTCACAAGCTTCAGTTTATTCAATGAGAGATTCAGTCTATATTTACTATGTCTATAATTTCTGTAAATATTGTATGGGTTGGTTTTTTTTAGAGTAAAAGTACCGCCAGTTTTTGCTCTATTCGTATACACGTGTATTCTTCGGTGAGTTTACTCTTTATAGATTTTTACTTCATGCTAACGCTGCATCTCCAATTTGTATAAATACAACACATTTCATGCAATCGTTGTGTTGTTTTTACGAATAAAGATTAGGTTTACGTAATCTCGTATACGGGATAAGGAACATTATAGCTCCATTACTTGGAATGTACTATACAAGCACGAACACACACGGGCACCTACATGCATCCGCACACACGCCATATATGTTTATATGTTAAAGTAAAAGAGACGAGCAGTCAAACTGACAATCGGTTTCGTATTTTAAAATAATATTTCTTGTTTGAGAAAAATACTTTTCTAAAAGTTAATTAATTTTATTTCAAAGTGAATGAATAGGTCAACTTTTAAATTTATGCCTTCTTTAATGCATACGTTTAGTCTTTGAGCAAAGAATGTTAGAAAGTGAAAAAAAAGGTATCTAATATCTGGTACGAACTGACTTTATAGTTTCCGAATTTGTGGAAATAAATCCAAAGTAAAACGCTTCGCATTTAGATTTTAATCAAGAACATGTTGTTATTATTAAACAAGATAACATCATCGTACGCGTTTGTTAATAACAAAATTGTCAGTTAGAAAGTTATTAGTAACAAAGTTTTGAAGAGAAGTTAGAAGAATCAACATACGTACTTGCATTCGCTAAATGTAAAATGATTTATATACCTCGTGTCCTCATTTCTGTTCGCTACGAAACGGTCCACTCTGAAAGAAAAAATAAAAGAATAATCATTACTCACATGCCTGGCATTATACGTTCTACATTCTACAGTTACATTTTATCACACGCAACGTACACAAGATAAATTATATCAAAATTCTCGCTATAATATGTATCTACTTTGTGATAATGTAGTCGTGATGGAATTTAAAGTACAAACAAGAAGGGAGTTTAAAGCACAGACTCTTATACAATTGAACAAATTATCTACATTTATATTAAATCGCAAAACTACGTTTGGCAATTGATAAAATAAAATTGTATTTTATTTTATCGTACAATCTAATATCGAAAGTTCGTTTGAAGCTCGTTTACAAATGTTTAAGGAATTTCCATCATGTAACAAAGTATTATAATATTCCACGGTCGCGATGCACTTCATACGAAGACTCACAAATGTATGAAATTCTGATGTATGTTGCGTGTCTTTTGTGTAAATATACTTATAATATATTAGGTCAAAGTCACGTGCATCCATTGACGCAAATGGTTCGCTAAAGAGGCGAATGCACTTGACTGTAATCCGCCGGTTTCTGGGTTTACGGGTGGCGATCGGCGTCTGTCAAAAGTGTGAGTGCAGTGCCGAAAAGGAAACGAGGGAGTCTTTCTTTCATCGGGTGTTGCATTACCAAAGACAGGCCCATACCCGACACGTGGTGTAATATACACCGCCGTTGGGCTATATATGGTACGCCAGAAGTACAACCGACGCTTTCATGAATCGTTTACTGTCGCGGAGTTCATTTGTCTTTAATGAAAATTTAGGTGCACGTAACATTTTCTTGCAGTCTTTTCTAGCGAAGTAGTACTCCAATTACGTGTCTCTCTCTTTTTTTTTAAACAGAAATAGTCTCGATGCACGTGTTTACGCAAGTCGAAGGCAATTTCGTGTTTGCAATTATAAATTATTTACTTTAAAAATATTACCAACGCACAAGAAAATCATCACTTCACTTTCAATACTCTGAAATATTTGCCCGATAATTCCCGATCGAACAGAAATAACCGAATTATTATTTAATTTTCATTTACTGTACGGATATTATGTACAAAAGTATGTAACTTTTTCATCCCGTTTACCCACAAATAAACTTAAATTTTCACTTTTCAGTTAGATAAATACACAGGTAACTAAACGAACAATGATAAAAAGTAAATTCCTCAAACGTCATGTCGTTACTTTTCGCATTCGCGACTGTAAAATTATGCTGGTCATTACCTCGAAAACCAGCTCTCGTCGAATAACGTTCCCGCGTTAGCATTATCACACTCCGGAAATGGCGCAGCCAAATATAATGTGCCGTTCAATACGAATCACGTAAGCGCTTTCTAAATATTCCTTTGTTAGGAGCGTTACGCCCGACACTTTCTATCAAAATGTGACGTTGATAACTGACAGAAAAGAATTTAATGAATGTTAAACGTTTGTCCACGTTTTTGACGCGTACGTATCGTATTCATATTAAATTTAATATTCTTTCATGAAAAGCGCATCAGGCGATACGATCGCCAGAAGATTGCTAGATAATTAATAATATTTGAAATACGTAGATTTCAAACGTATTTAATTTGAACAGCTGATAACAGCTAAAACCTTCAATTTCGAAGAACAGTTGCGAAATATTTTCAGTTTCTTTCGAGAACCGTGGCCGCATAAAAACATGCAAATGCACCTTTAAGTAATGCCTAATCAATTATTAATAAGGATACATGTATTTCCGTGCGCGGGAAATCACAAATCGCGATTTATGCCAAACGAATACATTTGCATCTAGTCAATAAGTAAACGCGCTCGATATAAAATTTGCGCCTTTCATTTCAGTTGAAGATCATTGAAATGTACAGGTCTCGCGGCCGGAAGACGCTGCTGCTTCTCGCAATTCCTAATTTCCGAGATTTTCCAATCTTAATATCCTCTCCTCGAAAAATCAACGGCGGTCAAATAAATGACGCGAACGCATCGAGCGTCCCGAAGGATCCCACAATTCACTCGCCACGGCGCTGACCCAAGGTGGAGGTCATTACACCCAGTAAGCTCTCATTACTCCTCGATCGAGCGACCTCCTCTCTCTCTCTCTCTCTCTCTCTCTCTCTCTC
>NW_011967214.1:2032766-2041220 GCF_000949405.1 Vollenhovia emeryi | reverse complement strand
TCTCTCTCTCTCTCTCTCTCTCTCTGTCTCCCTCCCTTCCCTCTCCTTTACCCCCGTCCTACTCTACACCGCCGCTCTTCGCAGCTTGACCCTTTCGCGTGCTACGTCGGGCACCCGGGCGTTCCCTTCGAAAAGCTTCTTCGGCGACTTTCTTGCAGTCGGCAATGCCAGGGAAAATTTATCGCATCTCGTCCCGGACGACTCATCGATTTTCTCGCCCGCCTTCCTGGCGGACCACCGAAAATCTTCAACCGCAAAGAGCAGACCGCCCCCGCGCGCGAACCACTTCTTCCCTTTTTGCTCATATCGGCGACCGTCGCTCGTAAATCCGCGCGGAATCTCCGTATATTGCCTAACTAGTTCGCTCGCGTAGATTTACGGCGTGTTCCGCGTTGATTTAGAGCCGAGTTCGTTAGGAGAATATCGCGCTAATGCTAAAAATGACGCGCGCGCCTTCGCGCGTCATTGTTCTCCGCACAATTAATTGTAATCGCGCATTAAACCCGGCGGTAAGCATTGAAAGATCGTTTTCTGCAAGCGCGTAGTACACTCGATTCTTGAAAGATCTCGGTCCAGGGACACCGTTAAATTTTCACAATGCCATCTCGCTACAGGAACGAACAGCTGTTCTCCCAACGGCGTACGTCACGTAGAACCAAGAACGCGCGAACATGGTGGTAAATCCATTGTGAATTCAGGAAGAGCAGATTTAACGTTTTAAACAAATACGTGGTTTTAGTATAACAGGCCTGCGAACGATGTTTCGATTAGGTTACAGTTACATTTGTATATATTATTTAAGCTACACGGTGATTCGCATATCGGGCAAGTTTCAGGGAAATTAATCTCGTATGTAATATCGAGTGTCCAATGTTCGCAACGATTCAATTTGTAGTATTATGACTGCATTACGTATACGCCGGCCGGATTGGTCAGCTGACGCACATCACGATTTTGCTCGAGCGCGTAACAGCACATATCCATCTTACGCGGAATATATTTGGAACGTGTTGTTATCCCGACCTACGCGCGCAGGAAATGGAGAGCCGCGCGATTTGGGCGCCGATGTTTGCGATCTGCCCTAACGTGTTTACCGGACGTTAACGCCCGGCGATTGTTATGTTATTAAACGCCATTAATCCAATAATTAGCTTCTTTAATTAAACATCATTAAGCCAATAATTAACTTCTTTAATTAAACACCACCGAGCCAATAATTAACTTCTTTAATTTCACTCCTCTCGCGTCCCGTTTTAGCAAACTACCGTAAAATGTTATCACAAACGCCAACGTGCAGTTCTAATATCGGTTTACGTATCAAATTTTATAGCCATCGTCATCGCGCCGCCGGTATAATTATATTATTATTATTAGTTTGCATATCGCATTTTGTAACAGTTATTAACATCCAAATCAAACTAGTTTTATCCTCCTCGCATTTATCGCAAGGAGATACGCGCGCACGCAATATTTTCCATATTCCATTTTACTTTTACCACCGTGCGTGCGCTTTTAAAAAATTTAGCCCGAAACAGAAATCACGGATAGTACCATCCGCAACCGCGCCGGTCTTTCCTCTTCCATTTTGCAGAAATTGCTAGCGGAGAAACAATGCGCAGCCCTGTTCGCAGCGAGAACAAACGTCCCCGCGCCATTTGATTACACGACAACATTGTTGGCTTACGAGTCATTATGCAACCGACAGCGTGGTCATAACTTCGAGTAAACGCAAGGAATCGGCACGAATAATGAATGAGAGAAAGGCCAGCCTGTACGCTTCTGCCGGGGCTCTCGACCGAGATAATCCACGCTTGTGAAGTAGCGGCGGGCTCGCGGGCAATTGAAAAATATCAACTCTTTATAATTTTAAGGCGATTTCAGGATTCGTCTTTACCGCGCAGTTCGCGTAGATACTCGCGATTTAATTCCCAAGATGTATTGCACTCGAGTAATGCAATGTGGCAGCGAATTTCAAGTTCTACTCGAAATGTAACGGGAGATATAGAGACGTTAAATATTATTTGAGGCGAATTCCCTAATACAAGATAGCGGGGTTTCTGCTAAATTAATAGGCATCATCTGTTGGTTCCAGCATGAATTTATTGCCTTCGGAGTGAAATCTGGTTAGTGGAAAATTCATTGTTAGTTCGTACGTGATTGTTGCAGAAAAGATTTGTGAAATCAAATATTGAAAATCCAGAAAAAGACTTATTTAGGTTAAACAAATAGGATACGTCGAAATCACGTTTCTTTGAATCTACTAAATTTTTACCTCGATTCTTACTTACTTCCACTAATTGTAAACCATTTGCTAGATTTGAAGAAATAGATATGAATTCTCTTAGAGATTCCAGTCTTAATTAAATAAAATTTTGGTTGAGGTAAAGAAATCATTTCTTTGAAATTAAATAAAAGTCTAGTAAGGTCAAAATTTAGAGAAAATTTGTTTGATTTCAAATTTTTGTCTGGGTGTATTTTATATTGAGATCTGTCATAATAGAAAACTTTCCTCTGTATATTGTAGGCGTTAAATGTTATTCGTTTTTGTCGCTATAGATAACGCACGAAATGTTATTGCAAATAACACGTTTTTTACAGCACTCTTTCGGCGAGTATTTTCACCGAGTCTACATCAAGGTTTCGTTGCCTGAAGTTTGGAACATTCGCCTCGTTTCACGATAAAATTCTATCACATAACGTCATTTAAACAAATTTTCTCTGAAATTACTCGGAGCACAAGCTTTTCGCGCTTTCCATATATTTTTTAATTTATATAACGTTAATTATAATAATCCTGCACGCTACGCGAAAGGTCGCTTTAAATTTATTAGATAAAAAGTGCTGTAAATTTTCGTAGCTACATTGTAATTCACACTGCTAAGTTGCCAGCCACGAGAGAACGTGGAAAATATTATTCAGCTACTGGCAGAAACTCTTTGTGTCAGAGTAATCGTATCACAGTCATTGTTCGACGCTTCATTGTAATACGAAGACTTCCGCAGGAGCAAAATTACGCTCTTCCGCGCTTCGTCATGTTTTTACCTATCGCGCTGCGGCGTTTTCGTGGCGAAATATACGCGGCAATTGCCGAAAGCCGCAGAAGAAAAAGAAAGAGTATCCGTTCCGAAGTTCCGGAGCGCGTTGCTCGGTAGAGAAACCTTAAAAACTCGCCGATCGAATTCACGGAGCGTGTATTCATTCACAAAATTGGCGATGAAGAGTACCGTGCAAATTTTGGCGACGCAAATTTCACGGCGAGTCCCACGCGTCTCCGTCGTCGTCGCGCGACGTGCGTCACGCGTACAATTTTGGAAACTCCAACGCGGGAGTTGAAATCGACGCGTGCAACGCCGGTGATCTCGATACTGAAAGTACGCGAAGCGAGACGTTTAATCTTTCCGTCGTTTCTCCCGCAAGACATCTCTCGCGTCCGCGGCGCGTCGAAGAGTAATTGCACAGCGTTTCGTCCCGCACTTCGACGCGTGTGGCTGCACTTGCGTGGCTAGCTCGTGAAATTTTCAGAACGACGAATTCGTGCTGACGTCATCGTTTCCGTCGATTCCCACGAGTCGTCGAATTTCAACGTGCCCCGGGACGCATTGTTTCGATTAGGCTGGCTCTACAATAGACGCAGCAAGTCGGAAGCCGCTAAAAATCGACCGGTCACGGTCCAAACGTGAGAATTAAAAAAAAAGATTTCTTTACCTTAACCAAAATTTTATTTGATCGTGCCTGGAATTTCTAATAGAATTCATACCTGTTTTTTCAAATCTAGCAAATGTTTTAGCGCAAGTATAATAAATATAAATTTAGTAGATTCAAAGAAACATAATTTCGCCGTATCTCATTTGTTTAACCTATCTAAATCTTTTTTCTGTACAGTGATAAACAGAACACTGAGAAATAAATTTTCAAAGACCTTTTCTCAGTGTTGGAACACTTTTTTTCCATGAGTTTAAGAACGTGCAGATTCAGGTTTTTGTCCTAAAATCTTTCTCCGAGGAATATTTTACTCGATGGCCATTCTGAAATAATTTCGAGGATTTTCGGTTCATTTCTCCAGTAAAATTTTCCTCGGAAAACGTTTTGAAATGTAAACCTGAATCTTGTGGGATGACGTTTAGCTCTGGGCGAACACGAGTGATTAATAATAAAAGGTCGGTTCGATCTCGGCATCCCGCATATTTTCCCGTTAAGGGAGAGTTCAATATTGAACATTTAAAGGAATACTCCACCCACCCCATCCCAAAAAATGATTATGCTCAGCTCAAGAGCATTAAATTAATTGTATAATTATTTCTCGTATCAAATAAAATATAATTTCCTTTACATTTCTTTGGTTTGTCTTTCGGTATCTCTGTATGGGTTTGCATAATATTGTGTAGAATCATCTCCAACAAAAGCAACACGACTTGCTGGTTCTTGAGAGCATTTAGGATGTCCTCGCTAAGAAGGTTCAGTACATTTCCTAGAACTGTGCCGGCCGACCCATTTTTCAGTATCGGTTCCAGCTCTTGTGATGATCTGAGATTCCGGGGTCGCGTTCTTAAACCCAATGAAAACAAAGCATCGCAATCATTCCGTCCGTCACTGCACATTGCAAATCTAATTATGTAACTTGTATACACACATATGTGATGACATTACTTGAAAAAGTCTTTTTAAAGACAAGAAATGTGTAGAATGACGTATCAAGTCATATGTTGTGTACAAAAGTAACACACTGAGATTTGTAATGTACGTGTGCACGCGCCGAGTGAAAGATACAGTCTGAATTTCTCGAGTCTGTTGCACGAGCGCGCGAACCCCCCCAAGCGGTTTGTAAAGTCGGAGCAATAAGCGCGATTAACGACTCGCGATTTGTGGTAAACCCGCAGAAGCGCGTTGTTTATAAATACGGCCTTTCGCATTGTTAGCGATTTCCGTTCGTTGTTTGTAAATTATATCGCTCTGTACACGAAGCAACTTTACGTACGTATGTACGTGTACCAAAACAAATGGACTAATTCGTGGCGATTCGCGCCTTTTGATTTCACTCGAAAAACCGTCAACACACCGGCAACAGAATCGCCAACGAATGGCGAACAGCCCGGGAAAAAGCTATAGTTTTCTCGATCAGTCTCGATCAAAGAAAATTTTCATTAACAGACAGAAATTGCGAAGCTGGATGAAACCACCCCGTTCACATTACTCGTACGAACAGCGAATCGCGTGTAGACTGGTCGGTGACTCAAATGACAACTGGCTAGCTGGCGACTGTGCGCTGACTGGATATCAATGACGTCGTTTCTCGCGTCGCAGCGTAATGAATCGACGACTCTCCCTCCCCCCCCCCCCATGTAGGGTTTGCTGAGATACAGTGGCGTAGCTTGCCCTAGACGGGCCCTGTATCAAAACTTGTCGGGGGGCCCTTCTACCCGACTGTCGGGTTACACACGTCGGGGCCCCTGTAGCCCGGGGGCCCCATATCATTGATACGGCTGATACGGCGGTAGCTACGCCCCTGCTGAGATAGGCAACGTGGCCATTGTTTGGTCCATTATCGCATAGCCAAAGTTTAGACGCCTAAGTTCGGCCACTATTCGGCAACATATCTTGTCCCCAACATTGGTAATTCTACTTAAGGCCGATATTTGGTTCGTAATGCATGAACCTTTTTTGACCCAAGATTGGAGACCGAACGCTGGCAGGTCGATTTTTAATCATTGTTCGGACCATCATTGACTAACTGATAGTAGCAAATCGGTTATAAGTCAAGATTGGCCTGCGATTAATAAACCAATCCTCGTAATTTTTGTAATTTTTGAGTTAATTTAAATTAGTATATATCGAAAATCGTCATTAGGCCTATTTTCGCTATCATTTTTAGATACCCGTGGAGTGTAGAACATTTTCAGATGTAAGGGTGGTCAACTTGGCTGAACATCGGGCCAATCTCGAATATCGGTAGCCGATATTAACAAAGATAATGGACCAATAAATGGCGAACCTTGGAGCATAACCATCGCGCGAGATTGTCAACCGATGATCCTCTGCGAGGCCCATTGTTGGGCTTAGATTCAGATATAATTGGGCCTTTTAAAGAACCAAATTTTGAGCTTACACTCGGGCTTATATCGGTTGCCAATCTCGCGAGATGGTTACACTCCAATGGGCCACTTATTGGCCCATCATCTTTGTTGAGGATTGGCTACCGGTATTCAAGATTGGCCCAATGTTCAGCCAAGTTGACCACTAGGGTGACCAACTCTTAAACATTTAATTTCGGGACATCAGTTTCCGAAAATCGGGACAGAACCAAAAAAATCGGGACTTTTATTAGTACATCAGATTACCTTGTAATATGCATGTACATGTCCCTTCTTGTTTATTATACATATATGATATATCTTGACATATTATTTTTTTAAATAGGTATGTTGAATAAATTAGATACACGTAGATAAGGCAAATGTTTCTTCATTATTAAGTCAACATCGAACATTCAACAGAACATAGTCTTTTACTATTTTTCAAATATAAATAATCATTAATCTAAATTAGACTAATAAAATTCTTAAAATAAAATGAAAGAACAATCATCAACGGAACATAAAAGCAGGAACATAAAATATAAAGGTTATGAATTTTAGTTAATGAATATATGACGTATTATTATATTTTATATTGTTTATCTTACATTATGTAAAAATCGGGACAAATGGCGTCCCGCCTAAGGTTCTCTCGGGACAGCTCTAAAGAGAGTCGAAAATCGGGATGTCCCGAAAAATTCGGAGCGGTTGGCCACCCTATTCACCACCCTTACATGGGCCGTAGCTCGATGCCCAAGACGTATTGAATTGACCAGAGGGTCAATTCTCCCCAAGGTCGACTCTCCCCAAAGGGTCTAGTATTTCGCTATCTGCTGGAAATGCTAAAAGCGAGCGGCTTTGTCTCTTTCTACAAGGGGTCAGTAATACTTTCAGTATTTTCAGGTGTAAGACACAGAGAGAATTGGTCCACAGATCTCCGCCACTAAGTCGCCTATCAGCTGTTCACGTTCCTTTTAACTAGATCGCCCGACACTGCGCCTTGTCGTTAACATTAGCTGCTTTCCTTTTACACTCAAGTGACACTGAATCACTCAGTTATGTGAGTATTTTATACTCAGATATGACATCATTAATGGGAGTCTATTAAACTCACTAAAGCACACGGTCTTGATCGTGTGCAAAAACTCAGTTAACTCTGGTTGAATCTCACTTCTCAAGAATCAAAAGAAACATGCATTCAACTGAGTTGCAACGTCACAAGTGAGATTTATCTGAGTTTTCATGTAAAAGGACAGCAACTATTGTCGCATTTTCACTAGTAAGGGGGCCAATTTTACACAGTGGAGAAACAGCACTGCACGACACTGTCATGTTCTCCGCGAGGACGACGCGACGTTCCGCCCGTCGCCTAGCCGGTGCCTCCGATCGATCCGTCGAATCCGCCGAAAACTCGGCCTCGGCTCCCTGACGGAAACTTACGTTCGGTGTTTCCACTCCATATCTCGGCGCGCGACGCGTATCCGGCGGGCTTGTCACCGGCGATCCCTCGGGTGTCTCGATCCGTCCCTCGATATTCCGGCTGTTGGCTAACTTCGTGTGGCACGACTTTTCCAAACCCCTCGAAACTGACGAAAACCGTCTCGTTAGTTTGTGCGCGTTCAACGGATTTCCCGCCTGACGCGCGGGGCGACTAGTACGTAAATGAAACGTTAAAAGATCTCGAGTGTCCTCGCGTGCCATTATGCCGCGCCTCTACTCCGAAAACTTAATGCGGAGTGGTTTGAACGTGGAACCTTTTCGTCTCTCTAGGCGGCGTCTCAGCAAATTCCACCACGAATGGTCACTTCGGCCAAACGTTCGACCATTCGTGACCGAATTTACTGACATGAGACGCGCCCTGCCAGAGAGAAGGGAGATCCAGGTTCAAACCCTTGCCGAGGTGATATTTTTCGCAATAAATTTTCTGTATTATCAAAATTGCCAGATACGGTCGATAAAAACCACCGATGTTGTCAATCACTGCTGGCGACTTTTAGGAATATTCTCATTAGTTAATGCGGGCTCTAACAATGCGAGTCGCAGTCGTAAGAATAATCGACTATGACTGGTCAATTCTCGTGCGTCATGACGGAATTGTCCAATCGCAGTCGATTATCCTTACGACTACGGGAACTCCTGCGACTCTCATTGCAGAGCCAAATCCCGCGTAACCCCAGACACGCTCTCCGGACTGACGGGGGCCGTAGGCGCTACCGGCGCGGATGTTTTCACGGCACCACGGCATAATACGACAAGGTTATAACGCGAGGTACCACCGGAAGGGGGGGGGGGCACCCACGCCGCGCGCGCGTCAGGCTTGTTCGCGAGTTCTCGCGGGATTTGGAAAACGTGCGACGAGCACCGCACGGCGAATTATCTGGCC
>NW_011967214.1:2024881-2031873 GCF_000949405.1 Vollenhovia emeryi | reverse complement strand
GGGGGGGCGCGAAAAATGGAGCGAAAAAGATATATTGCACACTATTCCGTACACAAACACTGCGGCACCATTGAGCCGTGGCACACAGCGTTAGTTGTCGACGAATTCTCTCTCCCTCTCTCCCACCGCCGGAACTTATCCGTCTCGTGTCACCCGGCAGTTTCGTTCCCCGCTGCGCGGCGAGCTGGGCGGCGTGCACGCGTGCATAACATAAATTACCGCGCGCGATGTTGCGGATGTGCGCGTGTTACGGACGTACGCGCGTGATGTTTCATGTGTGTATGTGCGTGCGCGCGCGTGCGTTTCTAGTTGTACATAAACGCAATGAAACACCAAGCGGGCCGGAGACGCGACCCCGGCGACGGCTCAACTACGACTGAAACGGCAACGGCATCGCATGTATCGAGCGGCCGGCGAGGGGGTGGGAGGGCGAAAGTACGGCGAGGGACAGGAGAAGGAGGAGGAGAGGAGAGTGACGGTACAGTCAACGCGGGAACATGTGTGGGGTACAGCCCGTGCGAATACTGGATGTTGTTTAGCCAATGGCACACGGGACGATGTGCGGATTTCCGGGGAGGGGTGGGGGGCAGAGAACTCTTTGAGTTCTCTCTTATTTTTTTTACTGTTTTTACGCGGGTGAGATGACTCGAGCCCAAAATTTGGGAGGAGCGCTCGCTCTCTTCTCTCTCGAAGAGGAGGAGCGCCTTGCGCGAATATGCGGCGTTGGCTTGGTCGATGACTCGGATGACTGCAAAGTCATTTTGTAAAATTATTTATTGTTTGAGAATTGTTTCAAATTTTTACAGTTTATTCTTTACATCGACAAGTGCAAAATGAGACTCATTAAATTAAAATTGACCGTCTCAAAGTTCTGAAAGAAAATGTTAAAGTTTGCCATGTTACCCGAAATATTACGTGTAACACACGTTAAAAATATTATTGCACGTGGAATTTTATTTACACATATTATTATGTGTTAAAATATTAATATTTGCGTTTGCGAACGCAAATGATGGCACATTTTAGTTTCTTAAGCTTAACGGCGAGTGATGAGCAATGAAACTTATTAACTTAAATTAGAAAAATAACAAACAAATCAAAACATGCATTTTTTAAATTTAAGTATTTATTAAATATCAAACAGTAGATAATTTTAAATAAAAAAAATTTTACTTTAATTCTATAAAATCTTTACTAAGATATAAGTTTTACAGCAAAGAAAATTGGATTTCTTATTTGACAAAAACAATGATTTCATTTAATAAAGTATTCTCTATGTCTATTTCATAGGGATGGGATCTAGGGAAGATTTAGGAGGAATCTGTCCAATGAAGCCTTCTGCCTACGATTTAAGGAGGTTGGTTGCTCGAATAAAAATGAATTCAAATTTATAGAAAAAAATATATATTAAAATAATATATATACATATACATGTACAATATATAAATATATAAAATAAATAAAAATATATAATATATAAAATATACATATGTATATGTAAAAAATGATATGAATTTTATAAAAATAAGTGCAAATAATTCTATGCATATTTACGAAGAATTTTGACGAATACTGAAATGACTTGTCTACGTAGTTATCAAAAACATATATGTATATATGTATATATATATACTTTATCAAAATTCTTCGTAAATATGTATAGAATTATTTGCACTTATTTTTATAAAATTCTTATCATTTTTAACATGCTTTCGAGAATTAAATTACAGATATCGTAGTACTTTGCTATGTTGACCATGTGCAATAGTATAACTTTAATAATTAATTATTCGACAACCATGCAGACAATCGTCTTAAACTTTTGCATGGAGGACAGATTCCCATAGACGAATATTTTCTATAAATTGGAATTTATTTTTATCATCTTCATTTCAGCGCAACCATCCTCCTTAAAACCTGTTTCCTCTAATGCCAAACTTCTAATATGAAATAAAGTTTCGGATCCAGATTAAGTAAATCTATTTAATTCGTTAAAAAATTTTTTTGTCAGAGTGTATTAATCGTAACTGTATTCTTTAGAACAATATTGTATCAAGATATATAATTGTAATAACTGAGTACTGGTTTCTATCTGGAAGAAACTTTTGAGCATTACTGTCGCGAAACAACTACCTTAAACTGTGCTGCCGTTCGGGTGGCTCTCGCGATCTCGATCGATTTCTTAAAGTGTGAAGTATCGAAGTTGGAGCCTAGAAGTGAAATGAATCGTATAAAGACTGCAATAGTTTGCAAATGAAACAAGTTTGAAGATTACGAATGACAGGGCTGGAATTTCGCGCAATTTGGAGTCACAACTAATAGATATTATAATACGAAAAACGAGTTTTACATTCGATGAAAAATATTTAAAAGCAGAAGTTAAAAAAAAGAAAAATTCTGTGGAACACTACACTAGACGTTCGACTTCGAACATTAAACGAAAAAGAAAAACTTTGGGAAGAAATTTCTAATGCAATGAATAATAAGAATAAGTTTTATTTTTCAAAAACTTTGTTTCTTACCACTAGTTGTGGGTATATTATAAAATTTTACGGCATTATTACAGTATTATAATTTTTATTATACAGGGTGTTAATAAATCATCGCATTGGCGGTATACCGTCGGATAGCGCGCGAAAATCTAAGAAAAATGCCGATTGTTACAAGTCGATCCGATCATTACGTTCTGAGTGATTAATTATTGAAAATTAATAATTTGGGCCAATCAGCGCGCAAGCCCAACGGACAGGAGAAGAGGCGCACGCGACCAGTGATGCCAGCCGAGAACGTTTACCCACTTGGAGTGGGGATGATCCGTTCGGCCAAACGGACTATCCCCACTCCAACCCCCACCACCGCTGCAGCGTGTGGGCAAACGTTCTCGGCTGGCATCACTGGCACGCGACCTCCGCTCGGTCTATGCGCCCGCGCGCGCTGGCGGCTACAGCCACGGTCTTACATACAGGTCCTTTAAGTCATATGGTGGGGGTAGGTCGAATTTTTAAGCCAAATAGTAGGGTATAGTACCCTACCGCAGCGACTCTCGTGGCCAAGAGACAAACGATTTTTGGCTTAAAAATTCGACCTACCCCCACCACCAAAATTTGGCCTGAGCTGAAGGACCTGTATGTAAGACCGTGGGCTACAGCCGAGCGTGCCCATCGCGTACGCCTCTTCTCCTGTCCGTTGGGCTCGCGCGCTGATTGGCTCAAATTATTAATTTTCCATAATTAATTATTATACCTGGAACATAATGATCGGATCGACTTGTAACAAACGGCATTTTTCTTAGATTTTCGCGCGCTATCCGACGGTATACCGCCAATGCGATGATTTATTAACACCCTGTATAGATAGATAGATAGAAAATGTTATATATTTATTAGATCAATTTTTACACTAATGTGGTGCCCTTACGAAAAAACACTCAAGTGTTGAGTGTTAACACAATAAGTTTTTTTTCGTAAGGGTAGTTTTATTTCTTACCTAAAATACTACAATTCTTAGGCACATATATGGCAGACACAATTAAAAAAAATTTAAATCATATATACTCGTATTTATAGAAACTTTATTGAAAAAAAACAAAAACAGAAGAAAATAATGTAAAGTGGAGGAAGAAACAGAAGAAAATAATTCACCGAGGCTGTAACAAATGTAGGTAGCTGCACGTGGGACGGCGAGGGTAAAATCACAACGCCAGGCAACAGGCAACAGAAGCAGGGAATAGAATTTCTGACGCGTTGGATTGGGTTGGACAAAAATTTCCGACAAGTCCAACGCATTAAAAATTCTATTGCCTAATCTTGTTGCCTGGCATTGTGTGATAGGTTTAAGGGACGACGAAATACAATAAGAATAGTTGTAGGCGGAGATGACTGAGCTGACATTGAGAATAAAAAAAAGTGCTTTTTGCCAAGGTTTGGTGTAAAAGATGATTTATGTAACGTCTTAAAGATGCCTTTACATGCTGATTCACGTACTCTCCCTTTCTCTCTCTCGTACGCTGATACCGATGGCTATTGTATGTAGGGCCGTGATAATTCGCAAAGTAATTCGCAATCTTGTATCTTAGAGCGGAAGGGAAATTCAGCGTAATATCGTGGCGCGCGGCATCGTAACTAGATCTATAACTTAATAGGGCTTTATTAGGCGTGCAATAATCTGCCGTAGCGTCATCCTTCCACAAACGATATCGCGCGCGATCGATGAACAGTAATTTTTCACGTCGCGCACCCGCTAAATCAGAAACCTTCGTTCAGAATGCGGCGCACTTTTTTGGGCGAATTCATTCTTTGTCTTTCGAGATGTTGCATTTTTCCATGTCGACGACGTCATCTCGTTTATGCGTGAAATAATCGCTCGGAATCGGGGGTTCTCTCGATGACTTACGCGCATGCCTGAAACGTTTATCAAGGGGACTGTATACGAGTAATACGAACAAGAGAGACGAGACGGGATGAGACGATACGAGAGAGAAAGAGGGAGAGAAGGGGGGGAGGGAGAGCGAGACAAAGCGATGGGAAGTGAGCTGGATAGAGATGGATGGAGAACGCGTTCGAGGAGGTACACAAGGGTTCTCCCTCGTGCAATAGGCTTTCGCAGACCTTTCCCTAATTTGTACCAGCCGGTCGTTTGGTTTGATATCGAATTATCTTTAAAAAAATGTACATGTGCCGTCGAGCCGCGCGTCGACATATGCACGCGCACGCGTGCGTGTGTGTTGCTAGTCGTCGACCGATTAATAATTAATACTGTCTAAAACTCGAGAGTGGCGTAAGCGTCACTGAAAAAGCCGTGTACGACAAACAGCTTTTTCGACGACAGGATAATGTGGAATACCGCGACACAAAGGAGCACGCTCCTGTCTCCTTTTCTCCGCCGGCTACTTCTTGACGATGATGTAAGTAATCGACGCGTGCAGCGAACAGGCATTAGTCCTTCAAAAATAAACATGTTTGGCCGCATTTTTAATTGATCAGCTAATTCTATCTAATTTTCTTTCTAGGAGAGACCAGAGATAATTGTTACAATGTCTACCGTTAAGAGCAGCGCTTTCCTTCTCTGTTGGGGCACAGTCCACTTGTATTAGGTGGTTCGGAAGATTTTCGCCGCTTTTTCTCTTAAAATACGCACTTATTTGAATAGCAAAATGAATGAATTAATTGATCAAAGTATTTGCCCTCGGAAGCTATGACCTTCTCCCATCTTTCTGACAATAGTTGGATTCCGCGTGGATAGACCGGCTTGTTTTTTCAGTTGAAGATTTTGCGAGTGTTTTTAATTTTCATTCCAAAAGTTATCTTACATGTGACTGATCACATTAGCTTTGATTTCAAGTTACTGATCACTTTTTTTCTTGATTAACAAGCAGGTCCTAGCAATGGCCAAAGCAATGGCGGAATACCATGTAGTCGGCACCTCAAAGATCAAAGAGCCGACAGAGAGTGGACCTGCTAGTTATACACGGAGATTTTTTTCTTAAAATTTATCCTGAAAATCATGTAATCATGAGACAACATGGTACTTTAAAGAACTTTGCGAAAGATTTTTGAAATTTTACCATACTTTTTACTAGCAGTTATACCCAGTATACATTTTGCTAGTAAAATGTATGGTAAAATTTCAAAAAACTCCTAAAGTTTTTCAAAATGCTATGTTGTCCCACGATTACATGATTTTCAGAGTAAATTAAAAACAAATTCTGTCCATGTACTATGGTGCGCCCCGGTAAATTTATATACACGGTAGTGTCTCGCGCCAAGTATAATATAAGCGTAGCTTGACCGCGCGCGCGCGAGACCGACCGTGTAGTTTACGCGAGTACGCGAGTGGACGGGCCCTTAGATTTTCGGATTTCAACAACGGCTGATCCGATGACATTCGAAGTGCGCTCAATCGATAGCTTGGGTTCGATTTGCATAATAAGTCAAAAGGTAAAATAAAGGGCTCGGAGCCCCTTATTTTACCTTTTGATTTTATCATACGAGCCATTTCCATTTAATGCATAATAAGTGTTTTAATTTCTCTCCTACGTGCTATATACATACGTGAAATATTTTTAACACAATATTGCCCATTTTCACCAATATCGTTCAATTTTGATCTTAGTTTAATTCATCTTTTGTCTTTTTCTAACTGTCCCCTTAGAAAGAGACAAAAGATAATTTAAACAATAAGATCAAAGTTAAACGACGATTGGTAAAAATCGGGACAGTCCCAAAACTATAGTTTTAAGATCTGACTGTAGGACATGTTGATGCTCGGGGCAAGTTGTTTTATCAAAGTTTTATATAAAAAAATCACGTATATACCCACTGTAGGGCAAGTTGTATTTGAATTCCAAAAGTTCAATACTTGAAAGATCATAATATACATATAGCTATTAAAATAAAAATATATACAGCGTCTAAAGATATGTTGGTTTGCGACAGAAAATTTGAATATTTTACAGATGCAATAGGGAAATAACGAAAAAATCCAAAAAATTTTGAATAATCACGGCTTTCCCTAAAGAACTGTTAAAAGAAGAAAAATATTTCTACCTGGTACAGGCACTGGCCAAATCTTACAGGTCATCGCTTGTCGCAACGCATATTTTCGACAGGACCTTTCTGACTCATTTCCGTTTAATGTTCCAGGTCAACGACCTATGGTTAGGTCGCAGACTGGAGGGGGTAGGCGAATTTCCATCCATTTAGGGCCTGAGCAGAACAGCTCTGTCTTGTACACGCACCGGCATAAATGCTGTCCCTATCCTTGTGAGGTGCACGCACACAACTACAGGGACTCTAGTTGTGTGCGTGCACCTCACAAGGATAGGGACAGCATTTATGCCGGTGCGTGTACTCTTAAGATACAAGACAGTTAAGCCAACGGCACACGATACCATTTTTCCTACTGGATTGCTTGCGAGAAACAATAAGGATGCAGAGTTTTAGATCAGCTGACTTAAGGCTAAATCCTGATCTCGCAAGCAATCCGGTAGGCAA
>NW_011967214.1:1980984-2024781 GCF_000949405.1 Vollenhovia emeryi | reverse complement strand
CCTACTGGATTGCTTGCGAGAAACAATAAGGATGCAGAGTTTTAGATCAGCTGACTTAAGGCTAAATCCTGATCTCGCAAGCAATCCGGTAGGCAAAATAATATCGTGTGCCGTTGGCTTAACTGTCTTGTATCTTAAGAGTACACGCACCGGCATAAATGCTGTCCCTATCCTTGTGAGGTGCACGCACACAACTAGAGTCCCTGTAGTTGTGTGCGTGCACCTCACAAGGATAGGGACAGCATTTATGCCGGTGCGTGTACAAGACAGAGCTGTTCTGCTCAGGCCCTAAATGGATGGAAATTCGCCTACCCCCGCCAGTCTGCGACCTAACCATAGGTCGTTGACCTTAAACATTAAACGGAAATGAGTCAGAAAGGTCCTGTCGAAAATATGCGTTGCGACAAGCGATGACCTGTAAGATTTGGCCAGTGCCTGTATCAGGTAGAAATATTTTTCTTCTGCCGTTGGCTAAAGACTTAAAACGCGAAACATTGTCCTAAGAGCACAAGACAGCCATTCTGCTCAGGCCCTTAGGATGTGTTAGTAAGGTGCATGAAATAGTTTGCGTAGTAAGAAAATGATCTGACGATATAAAACAGTAGTTGAATTTTCGAGACAATGTTGAAGAGTAGTCTGAGAAGCGTTTGTGACGGTTGTCGAGATATACGAGAAATCGATAACAGGCAAGATTCATTAAAGATACGCGCGTACGAAGGCTTTCACGCGGCGTGAAACATTGCTCCCCAGCCTCCTCAATCGCATCTGATATTAGCTATCCATACGTACATATACAGGGTGAGTTAAAAGTATCGGACCGGTGAAATATCTCGAAAATGGGAGATACGGACAAATGTTTCCGACAAAAGTTGTACTGTTTTAAAAGGGTGTTATGTAATACCCTCCTCGCCTCTTATTTGCGGATAGAGCGGATTAGACTGAATTGAAAAGTCCATTTTGCAATTTTAGCGATAGTTAACGAGTTATTAATGATTAAAAATCGCTGTCGTGGCTTGTCCTACTGCCCAATTCAAACGCGCGGCGAGACGCGGCTGCCTCACGATCGGCGTTGCTAGGCGCGCGGGAAATTGTTTATGACACACAGTGGAAAACGGTATATAAATTCACATTTTAGATTACAATTATTGGGCTACCAACATCTTGCTCGGACCTAAAGGCGCTCTCGCTTGTTTGATTTATATCATGACCATGACGGTCCTATTTAATTTTATTTATAAAAATATGAACTAAAAGTGTGCCGTATTTTAATATTAGATTTTCTTTGTGATATCGAAGAATGACAAACAAATGCTCAGATACTGATAAAGAATCTTTAAGTTCACGAAAGATAATAAATTCCTTTTAAGAAAGAAAAGAAGATTAGATCGGGGCTCCAGATTAGGATAAACAACGAAAAAAAGGTTTTTTCTCGAATTTAACTGTGTGAAAGGACTAATGATAAATACAAAGGGAACTGAAAAGCTGATTTGCACAATGTCAGATTATAAATTAGCTATTGTGCGACCATAAGATATTCTTTGTTCTCTGTCGGAGTGAGTCTGTGTAAAGAATTAAGATAAAGTTGACCTAACTAAATCTTCTACAATACATCTAATCGAACTGACAAAATAGATGGAAGTTGGACATTGCAGCACGATTTCTGGAGAAACGCAGACTATGCTCCCTCTACTTAATATATTGATACGCTTTGTAAATGTGCATTCGCAGATATGTCATCATGTAAATTTAAAACATAAATATTACGTATTATATTACATATAATTAATAACGTTTTTCTCATTAGTATCTTTTTGAGAAGAGAAAACTTTGTGTCAGTAAATTAAATTAATATTGACCACAAATGATCAATTTTATTGACGGAAGATTACGAGAAGCAGCATTCAAGGACGTGAAACGAGAGGAATGATAAAGTCTCGGTAAAATTAAAATCGTAATATGGCGAATGCATATGGCACGTACGAGGCAGAGAAGTCCCTAAGGTTTTAATCCATGCCTATTGAGACGAGGGAGATAATTACGTCGTAATGCCGCGCAAAATAATAGAATCAGAAGCACCGGGATAATTAAATCCTCTTAGAAACCCGAAGGCTTAATACGATCATGAAAATTGAAGTACATTTTGGGTAATAAAGTCATCTTCTGATGTTCTATTCCTTGCCTAGTACTTATCAAATATATCTCAATAATTTTAATAATTTTACTCAAATAACGCAATACCCGCCCTAATATTTAAAACACTATACGATCTATTAAATTTTACTATGAAAATCGATGTTCATTCTTCATTATGTTAAAAATTTTATCTGATAAAAATTACGTAAATAATTATATCTGTTTTAAACATAAAGATAATGTCAATAAAATCTACTTGAGTCAAAACTAAAATTGCAGAAAATTGATATGGTATTTTACGATCTATGAACAAAAGCGAGTTTACGTAAAAATTTGTATCGATTCGATAAATGGTGGATAGTTTATATTTAATAATGTTAGCTCGATCAGATGTTTAGTTTTGACACAAGTATACCATTTGTATATTTTATGAACGAGGAAATGGAAAGTCTTAAACCTGACACTTTTTTGAAATGGACTCTCGAGAATAGTACTTGACCTGACCTACGTCAAAAAAAAAAGATAAAACAATCCCTAAAATTCCAAAAGGGACCGCGAATATTAAGAGCTATTTATTTAAGGAAACGATCGATTTACCACTATTTGAACGTAGGAGAGAGAGCTTGAAGCGAGTTTGTGATAAAATAGAAAAACCCAACAATCTGTTCTAAATAGAGTATATTTTACTAATGTTTAAATAAAACTACATGATTGTTTCAGTATTAACGTACATGCCAGTATATTGAGCAGATGATAGAATTTTTACTATACGATTTACAAGCTAACTTTTCCGAAGCAATTAAACATTTACAATTGCCATTAAGCATTTGCAATCATTATTAAAAACTTCTATCATTTTATGCGACTGTAAGTTGTGAGAACGTCAAGACAAACATATTTGCTTGCAATTTCAGTGTCTCGTTTTTTCGCAATCTAAAATAGCTGACGTAAATGCCAAGAATCTTAAACGTGAAAATTCTGATTTCTCCGATTTCTGAATAACTGATTTCTCCGATTACTCCACGTCCTCGACGATCGCCTCAATTTTCGCGGTTTTGGCAAAACAACGCGGTTACTGCGTAATTTTTGTATTAAACGCGAAATGCAGGCACTAAGAGACTTGTCGGGGCAGAAATAAAGGGATTGATCGTGGAAGAAACGACGAACGAGCCAGCAGGAGAACAACGAAGAGAACGAGAAGGTTACCGTAATATTTCGTTGCCAACTCGAGCGACACGCAGTATTGTATGCAGATCGCATATCGGCAATTACAAATAAATGAGGCGACGTTGTTGTATCAAATTTTATATTAAGTGTTCCAATCAACCACCACCATATTGTCGTGAAATTTAATTATTTCAGACGTAAAAAACAATGTAATAAAGGAAAAGATAATATTCTAGAGATTTTCATATCTTACACATTCTTTCTTGTATAGTTTCTATTTGCGAATAAATTGTTTTAAAAAGACATTTTTGGCGGGATAACATGTGGCTCCGTGAACGCAGATGATTATTAATACGAATGCCTCACGTTCGATTCCAACCCTTATCCCACATATTTAAATATTAAATGCAATGTCAAAATACGTTCTCATAAGGGAGAATCCCCGGATTACCCGGTACTAGATAATTTGAACTTCGCTTTGACTGTGGATTTCTTGTACAAAGAAATATAGAGATGTAATGACAGATAGTCTTTATTCCATTTGTCAAAGTGCTACTTAATACTCACAGATAAAAACATTCGGTTACGAACTGATTCGTCTAACGTCATTTAAATCTAATTCTTATCATATTTAAGTAATTTAAATAAAAATAATATACATGTTTAATAAATGGTTATTAAAAATTGCCCTGGTATCCTTTTATTCTGTTGCCGGCGTGGAAAACATTCATTGCACGCTATCAATTGATACATGCCGAAGATTTTCATTGTTATTTATATGTAGAAATTTCATCAATAGGTTATTCCAATTACTGCAATCCTAAAATACAAAACTAAGAAACGTGGGATTCATGTGGTGTCTACTCATTTCTCGAAAAAAAAAAATTTCCTGAGAATTTTTTGCGATTGCCACACGCAAAGAAAAGATTAGCCAAAAGAGCTAAAATTTAGCAGTGCTAAAATTTGCCATTGCTAAAAGTTGGCGATTATAGATAAAATTCAATCACTGTGAGATACAACTTTATTAGTTGGAAAGAATAGCGCACTTAGCACGAGCAGCTAAGAAAGTAACAGCTACTTTGAAATATGTTACGCGCGCGATCCCGACATGCGATTCGCAATTGTTTTTGAGACGTCGCCATATGTATCAGCGGACCATTACTTCGCGTGTGGTACAATACAACGGCATGGTATCGTTCTTTTCGTCCTATAATGCTGTTCGACGTATGTTTCTGCGCTTCTGTATATACAGATAAATATTATTTGTTTCTAACAGCTAATATTTTTCGCTGCAGTATCTAAATTCAAAGAGCTAATAAAGTGAGGTTTGGCAGCAACAACATTAGCTGTCCCTATTTCAAAGACACATTTTAGCTGTCACTGCTAAATTTTAGCTCTTTTGGCTAATCTTTTCTTTGCGTACAGCAACTAAGTATTTTCAATAACTCTATAGGTAGTCGCAAAGGCCTTGTGCAGGTTGGTAGATTTTAGGAGATGGCTATTCAGCCCGACCTGCTTTTCGGCAAAGTATATATATCTTTTCTTCTATCCCTCCAACATTTCTCTCTAACTAAAAGCCGGCAGGGTACGGCGCCTTGTGTTGCTCACGTCTGTACTATTTACAATAAATCTTTAATATTTTAAATCTGAGATTAAAAAGAATTTATACACATTATATAGTTTATAAATACATTGTGCAAAAATAATTTATTTCATAAACACAAAAAAAATTTATGAAAAAATGTTTTCAATTGCTCTCCTCATAATGAATTTGGAATATATATTTTGTTATGAGTGCTATTAAAGAGAGAATGTTTCAAATTTTATCATGTAATTGAACACTTATAAAATGGCGGTGCACACCTAGCCTCCCTACTCTTTGCCACGCATCGTCTCGAGCGGGGGTACCGCTGGGCGTACGTATCTCACCGCGCGTTTGTATTTGTCAGTAGGTTGGGCTAATACGGTGATTTTTAAACACCAATATCTCGAAAACTATTCGTCCAGGCGAGCCCGACCTATCACGTGCCGGTCGGATGTACTGGACATAATAACCAACTGAACTATTCAGTTCCACGCTTCGAAAATGTTTGTCGCCATGGCATGAATACCTCAATAACTAAAAGCAAAAATGTCTATAACCGAATGGGTAAATTATTTATTATAGTAATTTGAAAATATTTCATCTACAAGATGCAATCAAAAGTAAGTTTACAAAAATTAAAATCACAAAAATGCAGTTCCTTCAAAATCATTGAATATTTGTTTAAAAAGTTTTGATGTGAAATAAATATTTATCAAATATTTGAAGATAAGTTGTAGCGATTTACCCAAGGGGGAAACTGTACATCAATCCTGTACATCAATGCACTGCAAAACATGTCCACTTTAAATTCCGCGAAATTATAACGGAAAAAAGTGACTTTTTTTCCACTTTAAGTAAACGTGAAATTAAAGTGGAATTGCGTATACAGGACATTGTCCTAATAATAATGTCCTGTATAAATAGAAGGAAAATTTGTAATTGTAAAGGCGAATGATGCCCGCAAAAGAAACACATGTTTGTGTCATCCGCGGAAGGTAACTCGAGTTCATCGCAGTCACATGCGGTACATTTACCGCGATAGTTACCACGTCGATCCACTCCCATATTGCTCCGCAACAATTAGCGACAAAAATATTAAGCTTAATATTAAACTGTGTAATCGAGATGAAAACCGCCGAGCAACCTAAGCGACTGAGATATTCTAACAGAATGGCTACGTTCGGCAGAAAAAGCTGCTTTGCAACTGTTGTAAAATTCATGAATCTGATTGACGTATGCTCTTAAATTCACACAAGATTGAGAGAACACACCAATCAGATTCACGAATTTTACAACAGTTGCAAAGCAGCTTTTCCTGCCGAACGCAGCCATTGATTGACAAAAGAAAATCAGTTGCTATGGTAACTCTTGTCCGCTTTAAATATATATGACCAAATCCTTTACCGTTATAATGTCTGTCTTAACAGTATAACCATTACGGTCCTACTTATATAAAGGATTTTATATAATGAATAAAGTGTCATATTAAGAATTCCACCAGTCATGCCTAAATCAAACGGACATATGAGAAATCCGTTTTAATATTGAACATTCGTTATAAAATATAACGGAAATATATAATTGTCCTTTATACCTAAAACGGATATGTTTTGCAGTCACTAATGCCCAGTGGACATTACTTTATCTTATTATCTTATTTTATATTATTTTTCTTGTGTTATCTTATTTTATCTTTATAATGCCTCAGAAAGGCCTAATGCCCAAACTAATACCCAAAAAATGCCTAGTAATGCCTAGTAACGTCCAGTAATGTCGCAAATCTGTATACCACAATACCCTCAGCGGTTTTCCCCTTGGATTTACCCTACTTCACTCTGCGCTATCTATTATACATAGTTGTTCTGTCTCTGTATTTATATAATGTCAAACACTGGTTACCGCTCCCCAAATACATTCATAGGTTTCCTGTTACTTTGTTACTAACTTCGCCGATTCACTATCGGATTGGTTCATGAAATACAAAAGGAAGAGTTAATAAAAATTCCCTAAGAATTCACTGATTTTCCAAACAAGAAAGAATTCTTTGATAATTCCAAGTTATTTAGGTTTTCCCTTTATTAGTAGACATTCCGACTTTTCATTATTTTTCTATCTTTCTATTATCATTTTCTATCTTTTTATTTCGATCTTTAGTAGCCAGATACATTTATTAACTATCCAACTTTTTCCTAGTAGCAAATCTCTCTGCTCGGAGTCATTAAGTTATTATATAATATATATCAGTACCTCGCCCCCTATTTCCTGCTAGCAGCAAGTTTTGGCACTCCCCGACATTATGCAATAGCATCAGTTACACATTGTAGATGCATAGCATGTGGGCCTGGCTAGTCGACTGGATTCTCTTCAACGCCGAACTTTCAATGAATTCTTTATTATGGAACTCTAACTGGGACTCTATTCACGATCAATTTCCGGGAAAATTTTGTTGTCAAAAACAACCTCAAAACTAAATCATACTTTCACACATCATTAGTTAATATTTGAAGTTTAACGGTTTAAAAGAAAATGGGAATCAAACGTTAATTTTGTCGCGAGTTGCATCGAAGCCATTGTAAGAATATACGGAAGCCGAGGATATACATATAGAGTCGTGTGTTGCCCTTTTAAGACTCTTAAAATTTAAGAGTTTAAATATGAAATATGCAATAGAGATTATAAGGATTCATCAGCGCGTATAAGATTTCAGAATTCTATTACTTTTTTATCTTTATGCTTCCTACTGAAACACAGTTTGTACACTCACTTAATCCCGGAATACTAGGTGACACACATTCTGGGTTTGCATATGTAACGTTTTCCTCGAAAGTTTGTCAGAGTGCCGGTGATGTGTTAACCGTTAACTTTAGCTTTACTTTCAACAAGTCTCCAGCGTTCCCGTTACCGCGAACGTCCGTTTTCCAATATTTTTTATTTTTTTTCAATCGGACATCTACGGCAAGAGACGCCCTCCCTTTCGTTGCCAGTTCCTTAAAATGTAAAAGATAAAAAAGAGGACACCCTGATGGTACCGTTAGAAACCAGATCTGCTTTCCTCCGTCGACGCATCTGTACAAAACGCGGTCCGTTAAAAGGCGCAGTCTTCAATTGCGGTAAAACTTGGAACGAAATTGGCGCAACAATGAACTTCCCGGAACCCGATATCCCTTGTGCAATGATACTTTCAGACTTAAATATTGTTGTTATTATGGGGATATATCTTTTATATTGATGAATTTTTAAGCCCTACATGATATAGAAAATGTCCTAAAAGAATCTTGAAAAAATTGCTTTCACAATGCGCTCCTTGTTCACGATTTTAAGGCCGAAACGTGTTAGGGACCAAGTTTTTCTCTAAAGAAAGCCAAAATGCAATGCTTAAAACTTTGATGTGATGATTTGATGACAAATGTGAAACAAATGATTTGATTATATTTTTGTGTGTGGGTTATTAACAACAAATTTACATTGTGAACGTAATTCTAATATCTATTAGCTCATAATTCCACGTGTTACTAATTCATATATTTAAAATACCCTGAAATAAGGAATCTAAAAATTACTATTTGTTTATTTGATTGTTCATGAAGATTGTTAGTTTACAATCATGTATTGTTAGAAATCATTATTATAGTAATTTTAGATCAATTAAGTTAATAAACTAATCATTTCTGTGATAAAGCACAGGGATCCATAATTTGTTTCAATAATTTGTTAATAACAATTAAATTAAATCATTATTGAATTATTTTGTTTCTTATGATGGGACAGTATTGATTTTCATCAATAGAGAGGTTGTTAAAGTAGCTTGGAGTCAAATAAAAAAAGAATTTAGTAGAAAAGTACTAGTTTAACACCTTTTTCTTAAATATTTTGTATCAAAAAAATGCAAAATTCGGCTCTCACAGTTCTCTTCAGAATTTATTTGCAAGTATTTCTGTTACAAAAATATTAAAATCGGGTAAGAAATTCGACCTGTATAGTCTATTTTTTACACAATGTTCTCCGTTCAGACATAGTTAGTGGCCAAGAATCCAACGGAGGAAGAGGAAGGACGACACTTGGAGTCGAGTGGAGTGACGGGTCTTTGTGCTTCGTGGTCCGGTCAGGACAAGTCCGTCTTGGGTCGGAGGGGAATGTCAGATTGAATGTTCGAGAAATAGGAAGGGAAGAGAAGGACGGAAAAGGAGCAGAGAGGTGGAACAAGGAGAAGAGGCTGAGATGTGAAGTGAATGTCAGCGAAGGTCACCTTTTGTCAGCTCCTATCGGTACGGCCACGAAAAAGGATATCCCGATTTGCCCATATCTCGTTTTCGCCGCGACCACAGTAGCTTATCAGGAATCTTTTATGTTAGACGCTATTTACGGAATACGCTATCTTCGGAAGCCTGCGATTCCGAATCGATCGTTTTCTGATCGCGTTATCTCTTATCAATTACAAAAGTGTGCATATATCGTATAACGTATATAATGTTCCCAGATTATACCAGTGTAATTCGAGACTTCCGTTATAATTTTAATTATATTTTCGATCTATATAGAGAACAGATAGAAGGATTTTTCTACGTAATGGATTCCAGAGAAGCTATGATCAGTAAGAAACAATCAGAGTAGGAGAGACAGACTGCGCGTCCGCGTTTCAAATCCGAGCTTGTCGAAAATGATGCCTTGCACAAAAAAAGCTATTCTATTTCAACTTATTTTTGCACAAAGAACCACTTCCTTCTCGAATCATCCCCACAAATTGCGATATCATGATCTGAATGCGATAGATAGAGCATTGCTGGTAAACACAGTGATTACTACATGGAAAGGGAGGGTAAGACACGTAAGACGCGTTCGAACTGGAGTGGTATCAGCTAGGGGAGGTTTCAGTTTCCAACTTGGAAATATGTATCGTTACGACGGAACGATACGGAAAACTGTCGGTTTTTCTGTTACCCAGGGTTTTCTTTTTACGCTGCAGGAACGGCGTAATAACGTTCCAACGTTCCAATCATGAATTTTGCCGCAAGATAAACGATTAGATTATCTTTTTTTTCCACTCATCGCAGAAAAATGCATAATCAACTATCTGCTGCATTGTATACTTGCATGGTTGTACATTATGCGCTCTGCGCATTCCTAAAGCCAGGATAAATTTACTAATGCGAACATATCGCAAATATCACAAGTTATATAACGAACAACTGTATCACGATGTAAAGTAAATCCATTGGATTATTACTGGAATATTGCTGGGGCGTTAAATTACACACAGAGATATTAGATATCTCTAATTATTCTCTCTGTCTCCCTTTAATAGGAATTCCCCTCTTTTCTTCACCCGCGAGTTCGCAGTTTGTTCAGCGCCGCACTTCCATATCGAATTTATAGCCGCGTATTTGTCAGACTGACACGAATTCGTAGCCACCGTGATTTACGTTAAAAAAAAAAAAACAACCCGTCTGCCGGGACGGATTTCGCGCGGGCAAACACACGGCGACGAGCGAGATACGCACGAGTCGGATTTGCAATTCTCTGGAAAATGCATATTGCTATATTGCGAGCGTTCGTTGCCTCGTCTCGTTGCGTCGATATCGCTCGGTGAGCATTGGACATTGTTCGGGCGGTGGGGTGAGAAACCGGGGCGGAAATCGGCGAAGCGTCTATTCACGTATCGATCATCGGATAACAGTAAGACCGAGGAAAAGTGGAACAAAAGTGGCAGTTTGAAAGCCCGGGCGAAACGACCGCTTCCTGTAAAGGCTCTTCCCATTCACGTTACGCGGGGATGTGAAAATAAAAATTAAACAGAAGAAAAAAAAGTGTATATCTCTTTGCCGCGATGCTCGACGAGACGGCAGACAGGTGAAGAAAGGAAGGAAGAAAGCGTTTATTAAACACCATGAAATCGAAATTTCTGATGAGTGAAAGATACAGATAATTGACACTAAAACGTCCGTCACATGCATTACTGCGCTCAATCTCAATTTAATAGGGAGGATTGTAAGAATAAAAGATAGAGGAGAATATCGCGTCTGGAAATGGTCGAAAATTAATTACTCAATTGCATTTTTATTATTGCGCTCTCTCGTGTCGTTCCTCTCATCTCACCATTCAATCGTGCCTGCTAATGATCGTTGGATTAAAGTTACCGGTGACTGAGCAGGATTCCTCGAAATTTCTCAGGTAATTTCTATACTTCGCCATCCTCCTCGTACTTTCCAACCGTCATCTCGAAAACCTCTGCCGATACTATGTGGATGCAGGTATAGACTTTTTATATCTAGGTAAGCGGAATTGAAAGGGAAGAAGAAAGGTAAAGGGCAGGTGCGACTATACATGCCTATACACAGCCGCTGCATGCGGTTGCGCCCCTCGGCACACGAGGAGAGCCGACGCTATATCCAATTATTAAAATTAGAGGCTCCGTCGCCTTTGGTGAAACACTCCGGTAAGCGATCCTGCTGCAACTCGACTCCTCGTCATCCTCGTCGTCGTCGTCGTCTTCTTCGTCTTCTTCTCTTCCTCAGCCTCTTCTTCGTTCCTCTCGACGTTGTCTGTTCTTTCCCCTTTCGCTCGCCATTTCTGCGGTTTCTTCAGAGCTGCTTCTTTTTTTTGGCACTCTTTCCTTAGCCTCGTTTTGCGTAAGCTGATCTACTTATATATTCCAGTTTTTTCTAGATCATTATCTCTCTCTTTCTCTTATATCTTATTTTTTACCTTCCAATGTAATTTCGCAACTACTAAGGCATCGGTTTTAAAACAGCCGTTTTTTAATTCAGATTTCTAAGGTAGTCAAACACGTCCTTTCCTGCTTAATTATATTTCGTCAACGTATCTTGGAAAATTAATAACTTCTTAAACGCGAAAGTCATCACTCATTTACTGGTGATGTAATACATATGTAAAATAATAACTTGCTATGCCTTCATAGTTTTCTTCAGTTGAGCATTTTCTGTTTGTTGAACGATTCCTGTCCCATTAACCTCTCGGCGTTTAATTGAGTCATTAATCATGATGTGTGTAGTCGTTAATCGTTTAGTCATTAGTCGACATCTGTTTTACCTTTTAATTACCTAATGGGTATTAAATATCTTCGTTCATGAAATTAGAAAGAAATTGTCTATTTTAACGGCAATTAGGAATCACGCGAATAACCATTTTTTCGTGTTGTACGCGGAAGATTTTCGAAGCGTGTGTTATATTTATAAGAAACACGTACGATATTCCAGCATGTCGTGATTAGTAGCAAGTGTTCACATGAATTTCTATCATATTGATTATCTTCTCGTGTAAGACTTGAACTCGAGTGGTATTTTCGGAAAATACTTTCCAGCAGAAAGATTCGATTCTTGATGACTCTTGACGTTTGCTTACAGTTGCAGGAATCAACGGAGAAGAAAATCGATTTCTTACAAACGTTTCTCGGATAGCTTATTCAATAATTATGTCAATACGTTTGTTCGCTGCCTCGTAAAGTTTGATCGAGGTCAACACAAAGTATTCTCGACAGAGACGACTTTGTACAGATCGCAGATACGTAAAGGTAATCTACAAAATTTTCGAAACAGTTTGAAAAGCAGTTAGTATTCTTTTCGACGGAGTAAAACGGCAAAACATTTAAATCTTCCCGATATCTATATAAGACCTGCATCTTTGGAGACAGTTCGTAACTTGACCGCAAGCGATGGCTTCGTTAACATGTCTGCTAACGTATGTTCTGTATCACAGTAACAAAAATTTATTATAGACGTTTGTTTTAGATGCTTAACGTAATGATACTTAGTACCCTCTAAAATTTATGGAGTGAAAATACTGCCATGGAGTGAAATGTTTACTCCATTGGAGTTAATATTCACTCTGTTGGAGGAAATATTCACGCCAATAGGGTGAACATTTCACTACATGGCAGTATTTTCACTCCACAAATTTTAGAGAGTATCTATATGCTTAGTCCGCTTACTGAACTTATGACTAACAGTTAATTTAATACACGACTGATTTAATACACGTCTTTGAGTAAATTTCTTAACCATACAGCTTCTTGACATGCATCTGCTAACGCTATGTATTGTGCCTTCGTGGACGAAAGTGCTACGCATGATTGTTTCCTGCAAGCCCAGCCTACCTGTCTTGGTTCTTGCAATTTTCTACTTAGAATCGCTATGCTCGCTGTAATATCTAATCGGATAAATACATTAGTACATTAGTGCTCCTATTAATCTTTGATAACATAAACTGTTTTCGAGGTAAGGACTTTCATTCTTAAGCTTCTCGTATCCTAAGCCTAACGATACTTTTGACGCTTTACTACCTTCCAAATTAAACGTACGTAACAATCTTCTTATATATGTGGACTGGTTCATACAGAAAAATCCTTCAGCGTCCTTGTCGTCTTGTTTTGTACTTCGAGATAGTAATTTACTCCTCCTAGGTCGATTATATTGAATGCTCCACTTAGCATGGATTCAATATGTGACATAAACCCTCGGTCATTACCTGCAATTAAAATGTCGTCTACATATACAGTTAAGTAAGTGTTATTTACCTTCAGAAACGTTTGTGTAAAGACACGAGTCTATTTTGCTCCGTTTAAATCCTATTTTCTGCAAAATGTCGTCCAGAGTTTTGTTTCAACTCATCGCTGCTTGCTTAAGATCACATATCCCCTTCGTCAACTTGCAGACCATGTTTTGATTGGTTTCGTAACCCTTCGGCTCCCGCAGGTAGATAACTTCCTCCAGGTTGGCGTTTAGAAAAGCGTTTCTGACATCGTAATGTTTGATGGTCATTCCTTTCTTTCCTGCTATTGCGAGTAATATCCTGATAGTAATATCCTTACCACTGGTGCGAAGTCTTCATTGTAGTCTATCCCGTATTTTTTGTTGAGTGAATCCTTGAGCCACTATAATTCGAGCCTTGTATGTTTTTCGTTTGCGTTTGTTTTGATTTTTTATGTCCACCTGCATCCTGTTGCTTTCGAGTTTGCCGGCAGATTGCTCACCGCATCCTATAAGTTTTCTTTCATGAGCAGTAACTGCACTCTGTATTGCCACACTTGATAATTTTCATTGTTTAATTTTTCGATTCTCACGTATACGTTGTCCGCTATGATGCGCTGCCCTTTCCTTTATCCTGACTCAGGCTTAACCTGTATGTTTTATATTTCTGTGTAGCTTGGGCGGCCTGGGCCCATAATCTGTGGGATTCTACGCTGGAGACAAGTAGCGCAGCGCTTACACAGTGTACGAAATTGTAACGCAGGCTTGGATATTATTGTAAAACTTTATTGCTCAGAGATTCTTACACAGTGCGCGTGAGCACAGGAAGCCAAGCAAGAAGAAACCGAAAAAGCGGGTGGGGAACAAAGCACAAAGAAACGAAAGTGGAAGCATAACTGCTCAAGTCAAACTAAAACCTAGAAACATATAGGAACTAGAACTGTAGTATAATTTGTTGTTACGATCTGATATCGTTCCTGCAACATATGCTGCAGATGGATTTTGGCCAGGGAAAGGCCACCTCTCTCTTGCTTATTATTGGCGTGACTTCTTCAAAAATAATCTCATCAATTCGCAAGTGTAAGCGGTCTTCGTTTATCGCTTATCGTCTGCTGTTTGATTTTTCAATTTTGAATAATTCGAAGAAAAATATGCATCCTCTCGTTTCTTTTCGATTCCTAACCGCATCGGGGATGCGTCGATCGAAGAATAATGAGTAATTATGGATACTGACTTTTCGTCGTAACCGATTAAGGCCACGAGATATAAAAGTTGAAAGAGAAAACGAAACATTTATGCATCTAACAGATACGACTTCTATTGTGACAACAAATTTGCAAGGGTAAAAGATGATGGAACGTCAGATCGTCAAATCGTTAGAACGTTAATATGAAACTGTTATTTGTCGCATCAATATTATTTTAATAATTTTTTATAAATGAAATTATTTCAGCAGTTTTCTCTATTGAAAAGTTAAATGATCATTCCTTTCGTTTTTTTAGTAATCGTTAAACATTAAATTGTGATAGCAGTACGTGGAGAAAGTTCAAGGGCGCGTTTTCTTGACGAGCTTGCGCTTAGACGTAACAGATATTATTAGAAAAATAAGCAAGCTGTGTTTGAGAAGCAGTATTTCTGAAATGTCAAGCGACTGCCGATAATTTACACAATTTCACGTGACAGATAAAGTTTCCGAAGACAAAAGTCGTTTTAGACGTTCGCTGAGATTTCTGGTAACAACATATGGAAACTGTTATTCAATCTGCAGAAGTAATCGAGATAAATAAAAAAAAGGAACGTTAAATCAACGTAAATGCGTTGCGACCGTTTGCGTCGTTCGAGCAAGAATCCTACTGCGAATATATACATAATTTCAGATACCGCGCGAATCGCTACAATACTTATCCGAGAGCAAAAACAGGAATTGCCGGCCTTACTGTAAATCGGATTAACCGCAACTTATCGCGAAACATCGGAGATAAGTCTTTTTCACGCTCTAATAAATCGGAAAAAAAAAGTTTGATTATTTCCGACGAATATATCGCAGTGGTTTATCGAGATATCGTTTTGTCTCGCAAGTAATATTTCTCGCTTTAACGACGCCAAGTTTTCGTCGCTTCTTGCCAATGCGATGCCGCGTACAGATTTAATCTTGTTGTGTCAGAATCCGCGAAGAAATTACACGATTACGGCGGACCGATGACTGGGCGAAATAATAGCGCGCGCGGAGTTTCCACGGTTTTTACGACCGATACGTGAGAATTCGGGGGGGGGGGGGGTCTCTATCCGTGTCATTAACCGCAAAGATTCCCGGAGGGCTTTACGACGGTTCCCCTGTAACGGTGCTCGATAAACGCCTCGTCGTCGGACAATATCCGAACTTCGTCGATCACCGTAAAGCTACGGGCGACTATGTAACGGAAATTTGCTCCTATTTTCATCCCGCGCCCGCCACGAGAAGCGCCGTAACGCGGTCCAGCTTGATGGCCCATCAGGTGTCTGGGATAAACATTCGCGGGATAATGGCAAATTATAACGCGAATAGCCCGAACACGATGCATCGGCGATCGATTTCTCATGACGTAGAAGATACATCGTTTCTCGGGATCCCGCATTTATGTCCTTGTTATCTGCATGTGAAAAAAAGTGCTGTTGAATTAAACAAGATGAAGTTGCTTGAATTAAACGTTAACGTCACGGGATGCCACAAACATAAATAATTCACTTAATTGTATTTGTTATGGATTTTAATTTTAAGCATTGAACTAAATATCCAGATTATTAGGTCAACAATCTGACGTTTTTCATTTATTAATTTCAATTGTACTGATCTTGTTGATATAACATAACTTTTTTTCCGCGTGCGAAACTCGTTATCGCGGAATACATAATCGCAGTTAGCGTTCTTAAAAATCGAATAACTGAATTGCAGGAGGCAATTTTATTGTTAACTTGTATCTTGCGTGTAATTTTATCATCAAGGAAAATTTAGAAGAAAGGGATTGTTCTGTACCGAAAGACTGTTCGCGCCGCGAGGAGCCGTTGTAACGATTTTCTCTCGATTGAACAAATTGCACACATTCATTATATCAGAATTGGGACTCGCGTGCGAATAAAGCCAGTCGGGGGAAGAGCAGCACCTCCGGGATGCAATCGGTCGCATCGACCGCCGCGACGTTCCGCGGCTTTTGAAATTAATAAACGATGGGCAAAGGGGGGGGGGGGGGAAATACGGCGCCGACAAAAGCTGGCGAAAATTACGAAAGAGAGCAGGTCGCACGCGTACCACGTTTCGCCACTCGCAACGGGCGAGAGAAAGAGAGAGTGTGCATGCGTGACTGTCTCCCGCTGTACATTTCGTACCGTTGAAAAAGTGAAATCTAGCTAATCTCGCCGTCGCACTCTCGCAGATGCAGATGCAATTACGATTATTGCCTCGCTCTTGTTGCCTGCTGCAACGCTGATGAAGTTTTCTATTAACCGCTACCGGGGATTTACGCGCGTCGAGAGTGAACGTCCGGCGCAACGTTTACCGGATCTGAGTGTTTTACAGAAGTGTTTACGCGGCCGATACGAGAGTAAATTACGGGTACGTACAAATTGAATTTAAAAATGTACCATACCGGCTGCAATAACAGACTAAAAACTTCCGTAAAAGTATTTAAAAAAAAAAGATTTTTGCTGCCAATGATGAATCGCTTTTCCATTATACCCCCGCAAGCGTATACGTTCGCGTATACCTATAGGTACACCGTTATATCTTAAAATTTGAAACTTCTTGAAACAGTTTTAATAGAATGCCATCATTAGCCGCAAGAAAAATATTTAACATTAAAGACACTTTAGTTACATGGAATTTTAGAGGAAATTGAAGTTAAGTGAAAAATCCAAAGGCGATTGAAAAGCTTTTGGCGTTGTAATCTACCCTATTTAAAGAATTTTTTTTAATTTAATACGACAAATGTCAATTTGTGATTTGTCTGCGCTACAGATATCTCGTACACCCTCAGAAAGGATTTCTGCTATCGAGACAAAAAATATTCTTGACGCATTTATATTTCTCACAACCTCATTTAGCATAAAAATAAGACAATACCAAAATAAAATCAATAATTCTTATTTTCTTCCATCGGATTAAAAACGATTGACTCACTATATTGAGACGAGAGTAACTTATATAAGTTAATTTATTCTTGCGTTTAGAATAAATTTTCCCCCAGATCTTACAACATACGAAGTTGGCAACACGATATTCGACAAAAGACGATACATACTATCACTTTATTCTGGATTTTAGAATTTTTCATTTAAGATCAAATTATTCCTTTCTCTATAATAAATGTGATTGGCGCTATATCGATCCTATTTTATGATACATTCAAGTGTAATAGCATTGGATCCAGAAATTATTTCTGTGGGTGTAAGAGCAAACGGCTACAAAGTTGCTTTGATAAGCAATACGAAAATTTTTTAATAACCGACATGTAGAGACCCAAGTGTCTCCTTGCGCATGAACTGATTGTAAAGTTGAGGAAGATTGCGGCATGCGTGTGACTTTGAAGGCGAGAGAGAGTAGCGACGAGACAGAAGAGAGTTTTCGGTGTACATATATGACTCGTGTCGTCGGGACGGGAAGCGCAGCTGGTCCCTAAAGGGATTGGCCAGCTGTTGATGGAAGCTTTAGGTATGTCGGCCGCGGCCGAACCACGGCCGTGAGAAAAAGACGGACCGGTCGATCGAGTGACTCGCTTCGCGAAGCCGAGGCCGACGAGGAAGACCTTCAGGGACGTGGAACAGGCTCCTTCCTTTCATCGAGAGCCAGCCAGCCTTATCGAGCGTCGAAACGAGTGTTGCGAGAGCGCCTTTGCTTTTCAACAACGGACGAAACGTCTTCGTCCGGCGCTTGTGAAAACGTTGCGAAAATGTTGTACGTGGCGGAAGAGCACGGTGCGTTTGTCAAAGTATAACTTTATGTAACGGTGCCAGAGGTGAAAGGTGGAATCGAGGACACACGTGCGTATCTCGTCGGCGTTAGTAATTCTTCGCGCAGGGTTGCTCAAATAGATTCAATATAAATATTTAAGTAAATAAGCTGAAACAAGTTGTCGAGTTACATACAGTTTCAAAAATAACGTCGCCGTTTACTTGAGAGGCTGATTGCCAGTTTATCCATTTTTATGGCCAAGACACACGGCGTGCACGCTCAGAAATCTAGTTTAATTCTTAATACTGCACCCAGAAAAAAGATTTATCTAAATTCAACGAATGAGACGTTGAAATCATGTTTCTTTGAATCTACTAAATTTTTGCGTACTTCTACTAAAACATTTGCTAGATTTGAAGAAATACATATGCATCCTCTTAGAGATTCCAGTCTTAATGAAATAAAATTCCGGTTAAGGTAAAGAAATAATTTCTTGGAAATTAAATAAAAGTAGTAAGGTCCAAATACAAAGAAAATTTCTTTGATTTCAAAGCAACTTTTTCCCGGGTATGTATGCGTACGCAAATTAAGCTACATCTATAATTCTGGGGGGGGGGGGATTTATTATTGAGAGAAGTTATAAAATATTTCTTGCAACGTAGCGAGGTCAGTTCCTAAGTCACCTGGTGGTGTCTCTCTTGGAATGGAACGCGCTTCTTCTGCTCGGCTCTCTCGAAGGGTGCCCGGCGCATGAAAGAAACGTGTTTTATTCAGACGCAACCTGGTTGTTATGAATATATTCTCATTCAACGTTTCATTCTTCGATTGTGCAGTTTCTATCTTACGCGGTTGGGATTGCGTTGGAATCACTTTAGCTCTCGTCTTCGCCGCCTCTTTTCAACGTATTTAAAGTATTTGCTCGTACCTTAACGGGGTACAAAAGGACCGTTTGGCACTCGGAATGGAGCCCTCGGCTGGATTTCTCAACGGTTCCAAAATTTTCACATTTCCAGAAGAACAGAGGACGCGCTTCTTCGTCGCGAGGCTGTGCAATTCGGTGAAAGCCGCTGCCGGACATCGTCGTTCCGCACGCCTACTGCCGACTGTACTTTACGGGAAGGTTTGTTTATGTAAATCGCCAATGCAAAACGGTCGCAGCATGATCGAAGTTCGCGTGACAAGGGGTCAGGGAAAGAATGTGCCGAGGAGTTGATTGAGGAAAACGAGCCTCGGTAACATGTATCGCTTATAATTCGCACCGTCGAGTCACTTTTAATCGTATTCCTAGAAAGACAAGTGACTGTTTATGAATCACTCTCTCGCCCGAGTGTCAGCAGCGAGGCATGTGTACGCAGGGCGGCCCAGATTTCCTCTCCGCTCCACGATCTATATATAAATTCTTTGACTGGAGTCCGAAGATAGTTTTTCTTGGCGGAAGTTAATTGGATACTATTATTTTCCATAACACGTTTCGCCATTTTCCATAACACGTTAGACCATTTAGCCTGTAAGTTATCTTCGCAAGTAATCTCCGCGGAAGAGAAAAATTCCGCTAAAGTTCTCTTATAATTTCATAACGAGGTAGATTTTAGCTGCGCTCACAGCCTTGAATTTTAAGGTAGTTGTTCCGCGACAGTAATGCTCAAAAGTTTCTTCCAGACAGGAACCGGCACTCAATTATTACAATGATATATCGTGATGCAATATTGTTCCACAGAATGCACTTACGATTAATATTATACATAATATAAAATAGATTCGAAAGATTATAGCTTGAGACGCTGTTGCCATATCTCTTACACTACACTCATGCCTACTCCTTTTTATTTTTTCGTTTTAACTGTTTATATTGTTGAAACGAAACGGCCAATAATTTTGATTTTCTTGCCAGTTATTCGTTCTATTTTACTTTATAACATATTTGTTTCTCATACGAATCTCACTCGCCGTTAAGCTGAAAAAAAAATGTGCCATCATTTGCGTTTGCAAACGCAAATATTAATATTTTAACACATAATAGTTTTATAATACTTTGCACGCATTGATGTAAAGAGTAAATTGTAAAAATTTGAAACAATTCTCACATAAATGATTTTACGAAATAACTACCTTAAAACTCCGTGCGCTACACGGCTGGAATTACAATCAAATTGTACACCTCGAACAAGAGTTATTAGTCCAGGCATTAATCGACGCAATTAGATCATACGCTCTTTTTTCCGATTAGCTGATTTCGCGATTCTCGCGCCAGAAGACTTGGCGGTGTGAAAAGGCTGCTTTCAAAGGCCCGGCGGACATCGGGAAAAGACTGATCAGGAAATACGCCCGTTCGCAATTTCCCTCCCGATCCTCCCCGCCGGGCGGACACTTTTCGTATATGGCGACGTCGCGCGTACCTCGCCGTAGTTTTTCCCCGACTCTCGCGATTGTCGCTCCGTGCACCTGTCATCGATTGCACGCGCTAGAAGGTTTACTTATGTAAATGCGTCCTTAGGAGAGCAGGGAGCCGCGAAAGGAGTGGCCGCCGCGCGAGAAAACGCGCCCCGAGAAACCATAATTCCTTTCTTACGGCGAGCGCGCGAGCCGCCTACCGCGCAACACTTTACCTCCTATCTGCCCGAGTGCGACTGATTACAAGTAGCGAGTTTAACGGTCTCCATAAATCTCAGGTACATTGTTGAGAGGCGTTAAAGACCGCGATATCGGCGCGCATGAGCTCGAAACGTTACGCCGCACATTTCGATTAGAGTGACACGGTATCCGCAGTTATCGGCTGCCGTGGCATGAAAAAAAGAGCAAAAAAAAACGATCGTTACGTTATATCTTGCATCGCGCAAATCTGCTCGTTTTGATTTGCATTTACGACTGCCGCGGGAAGGACTGCCATTTGGCGTAATTAGCGTGCCGGGTAGGAATGCGCGTGTTAGATTTATTAATACGTCAGATTTCGCCAACCATGTTCCATTCGAACGAGTTTAATCTAACCCTTTGAAGCATTGTGGTAACCCACGTTACCACCTCAACTTCTTTACTCTTTGGCCATTTGATTTCGAGTTAACGCATTTAGGTAAGGTTTTCTTGCATTTTTTGGGCATCTTAGCAACAACAATAAAAAGTTGAGTAAAAATTTTATAAACAAATTTGAAAAAAAATAGAATTTTTTCGGAAAAATTCATTATTGACCAAGTTTTTTTAAGATTTCTTCTTGAAAATTTTGTACAGGGGTTTTCGGGGTCGCTCATTACGAATCTGATGTCAGATTTTCAAAATTCCAAATGGCCGACCGAAAATGGCGGATGCAAATGTACGTGAGTTATTTAAGTTTTCAAGTTTTTCGGCATTTCCGTTTGATTACGGTATTTAGGGACTCAACGCTGATTACGAGCGTCCGCATCGTTTAGCTCTGTAGTGCCAAGACTGAGAAAATTGTAAGAAATGACCAAATTTCAATTTTGCATTCACCATTTCGCGCACGCTATCTTGTATATTCTATAAGATTCGTCAACTGGAATTTAGATTCCATGAGTCCTAACAATATCTAAATAATATTTCTTAGCATGGTTGAATTACAGTTGAATGATATTATTCTTTTAAGTTTTAAATGCCGCCATCTTGAATCCGCCATTTTGAATTATGAAAATCTGATAATGGATTCGTAATTAGCGACCCCAAAAACCCATGTATACAAAGTTTCACAAAAAGTGGTTCAGTAGAAAAATGCATGCTTCAAAGGGTTAAAAGTCAAGAGCGAAAGTGCAGAACAATAAAGATCCAGCCTGCACAATCTTGAAAACTAAAATTGAAACTGAAGTCGGTGAAAACAAAGAGTGGAAGAGAGCGAAGAGGATAACTACATATCAGTAAATTTATAAAAATTATAAACGAAGATTGGATTATAAGCAAACGTTTCCTTCCGCATTTCAATCGAGCGAGAAATAGTTGCGTGTTTCATAGCCGCTTTTTTATCGCAATGCGACGAAAAATCGGTTGTACGATTGTCCCGCACTCGAATATTTCCCGCAAAGAAGGGAACGTATTTCGAACAAAAACCGTCACGTGTACCACCGACTTGGCTGCACTTTTTTTCTCTCAGCGCGAAGAGGAAGTGCAAACGAAGGAACGTGTAAATAAGGCGAGACGAAAAAACGCGCTGCAAAATGAACGCGGTCGTGCACCATATAGGAGCATATGATACATGGCCACGGTGCAACGATGTGCCTCATTGTTGCACGAACGAAGGGACGTTCCGTGCTCCCTCAAATCCGCACACCTCGACGGGCTAGATATCGTACGTGCATTTGTCAGTTTCCTCAGCGTTTTATTTTCTCCCAAGCTAAACAACGTTGCTTTTTCAAGGTCTGTGAAATACAAATGTAAAATATTAGGATTTTTTAAATAAGAAATATAAGGTACAGCGCTGTTCTGACATATTAAAGAGTTATTCATAGTTTCACAAACAATCGCAAAAATTGAAGACAAAGTATCGTGGCAGTCTTGTTGTACGGCGATGGACAGAACGGTTGCAACGCTTTTATTTTAAATAAGTTTAGGAATGTGCATTTAGATTCAGGTTACGTTTCAAAATCTTTTCCTCCGAGGAATATTTTACTCGGTGGCTATTCCGAAACCACTTTGAGCGTTTCCGATCTATTTCTCGAGTAACATTTTTCTCGGAGAAAATGTTTTGGAACGTAAACCTGAATCTAAATGCGCGTTTCTAAACTCATTAAAAAGAAACACCGTTGCAACCATTTACCTTTAACTTTAGTGAGGCTTGACATTTAGCTTAAGCTATACAGATTCGCATACGTAAAACTAGCGATTAAACGCTTCTTCCCTCGTGACAAATGCACGTGTCTTCCCTACGAACTTTCTCATCCCTGAGAGAAGCCGATTGAAAATCCGCCGGATATCGAACCCGCTTACCCACCACGATTTTTTCTCAGCGACCAGTGCGTCTCCAGCACAAAGAAAGGTGATAAACGGAGAAAGATGAGGGAGAGAGAGAGAGAGAGAGGAAGAGTACAATGACCTACTGCGCAACGATAAACGGCATCAGTGCCGTAGGAGCTGTAGCACTCCGGGACGATTTCAGGCGCATTGTTGCATATATATACACACATATAAGTTCCATCCCTTGGGATCTCCGAGGGATATGGGGAGGGCAGCGGTCGATCGTGATCATCGAGAACATCTGTCGGGTATGGAAAAGGCACGACGCGAAGACGCGGGGATAAAATGCCAGGGAGAGAAAAGGCACCCACGCTCTTAGGACGACGATGAGGACGACGAGAGGGAGGAAGATTCGCGGTTTATACGAGGGAATCACGGCGCGTACCTGCACAGCTGCGCGTTTGATAGGTTTTCTGGGATTTCATGATGCACATTGTATACACAGCCAGTGCGTAAATAGATAGGTAGGTAGGTAGGTAGGTAGAAAGGTAGAGATAGGTAGGTAGGTAGTACGTAGGTAGTAGATAGGTAGAAAGGTACGCGCGGTATTCGGTACTTCCAAAATATCGCCAGGCAGGAGCACTGTCTCGTAAATACGGGGATAAATACTCACGTGGTGTGTACCTGAATACGGAGTATAGGGAGGACCGATCCTGCGACACTCGATTTCCCACCGAGCGACGTATAAAATGATCCTGATATTACCAGAGACCCTGTAATCAGAGACCGGCCATAACAGTTCGTCAAATTCCTACGAGCGAGAGCGAAACATACTATCGTAGGAGAGTGAGGTAGCCTATGTTTCTCTCTCACTCGCAGGAATTTGACGAACTCTTATGGCCAGTCTCTGATTACAGGGCCTCTAAATATTGCATACAACGTTCTCGCGTTATTCGGAAACGTCTACGAATCGCAGAACATATAAATGAGAAAAAATAGAGTTGTATTTATATCTGTGCTCTTGTTCAACATTGACGGTATATCGCGTCTTTCAGCGAACGCGAATAGCAGTTTTGTTCGCACATAAATAAAATGGACTATGGAAGCAGGCATTACGAGTATAAATCGTGGCATATTGAATTTTTCTTTTATGACGCTGGGAACAGTTGTTCGGCAGTTCATTATGATCACTACAAGAATTAGAATGAAAACTTGAAGACGTAATTTGCTAAATCGACTATATCACTAAACAGAATGGCTTCGTTCATGGCCAAATTTCTATATACCATCTACATTTTCTATATTTTCTATACAATCTACGGTAGATATTCAATGTGATAGCTGTGACGATACAAATATCGTCAAAGCCAATTGTTTTAGCGCAAACGAAAATACATGAGAATAAAATCTATAAATTAATTCGCGAAAGATATAAGGTATAAAGATATCAATAATCATATGCGACGACAAAGTAATTTTATCGTTCTTGATGATGATTCGTTCATCAGCGTAGATATTTGCGAAAATTCCATGAAACGGAGTGCGCGCCTTTAAAGTTCCAGAGAAAAGTTCATTGAACTTTTATAAGGTAGACAAACACATTAAAGACTGGTTAATGTGGGTGTAATAACGCGGGACGCAGAAGGGTTCGAGGTAAAAAAAAGTGCAAGGGTCGGTGAAGTGTTAGTGAAAAAAAAAAACATATCGAACTTTGATAAACTCTTGTTAAGCACTGTGGGGAAAAATCTAATTCCCTTGTATAGAAGTCGAGGGTTCCGTCGCTTTTCTGAAAAAATTTAAAAAACGAAGAACCTGCAGGCAACCATGCGAGCATTAAACATTTATTCTTGTAACAAAGAAATCTCGTGGCTTAAAGGCAGAGGGAGGGAGAAAGAAGGAAAGACAGAGATTTCAAAAATTTAAAACAATGAATAATACAATTATTTTCAGGGCGACGGAAGAGCGTCATAAATAACTGAATAAAAAGTAAAAGATATAAGGCATAATATAAATTCATATATATGTGCTCAGCTTCTGTAGAATTAAGAATAAGATTATTACTAGGGCCCGGAACTTTGGGCAGTTTCTTGGTGCGCGCGCGGAGCACCATAACTGCTTGTAGTGAGTCGCACGCTCGCTAAAGTGACATGCAACATTTCCCGAAGAGATTCGGTCGATAAAGAAATAGGTACCAGCCTCAGTGGTCGAATTGGTGAGACGCCCGCCTAGAGAGAAGGGAAGTCCAGGTTCAAACCCTGGCTGAGGTAATATTTTTCGCAATAAATTTTCTGTATTAAAAACACTGACCGGTTAATATCGCCTGAAAAGCTTGATTATTGTTATCTATTACTAGCAACTTAAAGAGATTTCTACGTTCGAAATATTACTATCTCACTTCAGCGAGCGCGCGACTCACTACAAGCAATGGTGCTTCGCGCGCGCATCGAGAAACCGCCGGAATATCCGGGCCTTACTTATTACGGATTTAACAAATCTAGATTAAACTCTGTCTTCAGAACGTCAATAAACGGTTGGAAATATTATTGCTTTAGCTATCACTCATTTACGTCACTTTCGTATAAAAAGGCATACATAAAAATAAACAAACGATAAAAGGTTCCTCTTACAATTAGCATCCTTTTTAGAATAATAAATTAATAACTTAATAAATAATTCATAATAAATACACACTGAGTGGACCGTATTGACTAACACACGTCACGTTATCGAAAACGATATAATAAATGAAATATGCCATCGCTAGTTCAATGTTATCAGACGTAGGTGATTCTGACACCGATCATTTTCAGCAGAAGTGTCTCAGGCCCCGGTTTCACAAACGTCGCTTAACTTTAAGCTTAGTTTAATTCGTTGTCTCTTACCAACTGTTACTTTTGAAAGAGACAGAGAACGAATTAGGCTAAGCTTACAGTTAAACAATGTTGGTAAAAACCGGGCCTTAGTTTTAAAACGGTCGCGAAACGTTCCCGCCGTATTGAATTATCAACTTATCGGCGCGGAGTGTCGTACGTTACCCGGTTTAAGGATATGAAAGGAGAACCGCGTAGGTGCGTCTTAATGATACTAGCTAACTTAGTTTCGTTAGAAAGGTTCCGAGGTCCGAGAACGGGAGATTGACAAGCACAGCCGAGCCATATAACGATCGTCCCGCATTACCTTTCCATAGTCGCTCATAAATCATAAAGAGACGCGATGAAATACGAGGCGTCGCGCAACCCGACGATCGCTAAATTAATACATAGAATCTTGCGTCTAGGCGGATCGGCGTGCGTGGGATCTACATTCTTAAAGAGCTCATAAATGATAACTGAAATTAATGTGTACACACGCGGATAGGCAGATAGGATAGATAGACGGTCTGAAATATCGTCGAAATGTCGCGAAACCAACACGATTGACCGCGAGCACGGCCGTGTTCGTCCACTCCATTTTCCTCGGAGAATAATTTCTATTTTTATCAGACGACAGCGCTGTCGCGATCGAGCAAGATCGACGTAATCGCCGCGCGAGATCACCGTGTTCTCACTGGAACGAGATCGCAGACTCGTGATCGAAGTTCGGCGAGAATGTGTCGGGCGCGGTGCCTTTCGCGAGTATATACGCTTGGACACCGCGGATCGCGCGCCGCGATAAGGCGAGTCGCGTGCCGATCGCTTCCGCGTTTTGTGTACCGTTATTGCATGTTCGCGCACGCGGGGCTCCTTCGCGGTGTCGCGCCGGCGAGAAACGCGTTATGCCCGTGTCGCGAGTCGCTAGTCTGATACGGGCATTACGCGGCATTTGTGCGTACGAGCGAGCCTTCGAGAACGGGCTATCAGGCCGGTTCGCAGTACCTTTTCCTTTTGACCCGGGGCTAAACTCAATTTTGTCTCACGACCGTAACGCCTTCGCTCCGAGTCCACAGCATAGACGTATTAACCCTTTGAAGCATGGTGGGCACGTTACCACCTCAACTTCTTTACCTTTTGGCCATTTAATTTCCAGTTAATGCATTTAGGTCGGATTTTTTGCATTTTTTGGGTATCTTAGCAGTAAAAGAGCATCAAAAAGTTGAGTAGTCTTTAATAGTTGTTGTAAAAATTTTATAAATAAATAAATATGAACAAACAGCATTTTTTTCGGGAACATTCATTATTGACCAAGTTTTTAAGATTATTTCTTCACTCTAAGAAATATGGATGTGAATTCTCATCAGTGGTGTGGAATTGACACCCATACAGGTGTTTATATAATTCTCACCTTATCAATGTGAAATTAACACTGCCTGGTTAGTGTGGAAAATTCACACTGTGAACGATCAACAACGTGTACATACATACATGATAACCTAAACGCTGTAGCGATTGATTGTTCTATTATGGTTACGTGTGGCGTCGTTACGGCGGTCACATCGCATGTCGTGAAAACAAAACAATATGGCATCAAAGTTAATACTGCGTTTGTTGGCGTAAAATATTTTCTACACTTTCAATGTTAAAATTCACACCGAGTTATTTAACTACGTGAGTGTAGTGAGTTCACTATTTTTTTAGAGTGTTGAAAACTTTGTACAGGGGGGTTTTCGGGGTCGCTTATTACGAATCTGATGTCAGATTTTCAAAATTCAAAATGGCCGACCCAAAATGGCAAATGCAAAGTGAATGTTTTAAGTTTTCAAGTTTTTCAGCACTTTCGTTTGATTACGGTATTTAGGGACTCGTCACGTCCGCGTCTTTAGCTCTGTAGTGCCAAGAATGAGTAAATTCTAAGAAATGATGAAATTTCAATTTTGCATCCGCCATTTCGCGCGTGCTACTTTTTATATTCTATAAGATTTTTCAAGTGAAATTTAGATTTCATGGGTCCTAATAATATCTAAATAATGTTTCTTAGCACAGTTGAATTACAGTCGAATGATATTATTCTTTTAAGCTTCGAATTCCACCACCTTGAATCCGCCATTTTAAATTATGAAAATCTGATAACGGATTCGTAATCGCGACCCCAAAAACCCCCGTATACAAAGTTTCACAAAAAATGGTTCAATAGAAAAATGTATGCTTCAAAGGGTTAAACCATAGACTACTTACGAAGCGGCGGAGCCCTAAGTGGGGGGCATCCTCCTGAGGGAAAAGGATAATATGAATTTATTTGGGGGTCTATCATTCTCTAGTGGACGTGAGTCACGAGAGTCAGAGAAAGATAGACCACCCAGATAAATTTATACCATCCTTTTCCCTCAGGAGAACGCTCCTACTGCCTCATAAGCACACTGACAAAATTTTTTTTTAAACTAGTAAATAGTTTTACTTAAAAATATTTTTTACTGAAATAAATATTTATTCAATTTAAATAAAAATATCGTTTAAATAAATCTATGTATTATATTAAGTAAATTAATTTAAATAATTACATTTTCTACATTTAAATAAAAATTTGATGAGATATAGAATACTATTTATTAAATGAAATAAATATTTTGTTAAATAAGAAATCTAATTTGCTTCGCTGTGAAAACTACATCTCAGTAAACATTTTATAGAATTGAAATAAAATTTTTTACTTCAAAATTATTTACTTTTTGATATTTAATAAATACTTAAATTAAAGAAATGCATGTTTTAATTTGTTTATTAGTTTTTAAAATTTAAGTTAATAAGTTATTAGGACCACCTAATGAATAATTTTCTTGAGTAAAGTAATATTTTTTTGGATTAAGATATTTTTTTATCAGCGCAGTCTATGGTTTATGTGGTCCTCAGCGTTGCGGTCTACGAGATTTGTGTCCCCAAACGGAGTAGGTAAATGGGAATGAATGTTCCACTTTTAGTCCAAAGTGCCGAATCAATATTCGGTTATTTTTAAATAGACTCATGTAATCATATTTGCCTAATTTATATGTATAATTACGAAAATGTGTATAAATAAAATATGCATATATAAAATATATTTTAGACTTAATTTAGATAGATCGACTTTTACGCGAAACATATTAAGGTTTAATTTACTGGTCTAGCAATAAGAAGAGCTTTCTATTCTGAGATATACATTAATTGTGTTGTAAGTCGTGATTAATTATATTAAAAATATTGCAATAGAGAAAAGAACGATAATTACATTTTTCAGATATATTGGGGTGTTTCAGCGCCAATAATATAACAAAACTAGTAGCATAATTATTATTTCGAAACTTCTCCGTTTCTTTCACCGACATATTCAACGATTAGGCCACCGTGCTTTCGTAATCGCATACGTTAATATTCCATGCATTGATTTACGCTCGATACCACAACTATAAGATCGTTGCCGTGGAATTCGGCCGTACGGTAATTTTGATAATAATCAGCGAAAAGCGGAATTTTAAAAAATCGGTGAGAAAAAATCGATGGCTCAATCGCTAGATTTTTACGATACCGGCCGACGCCGTCGGAATCAAATCGCACGAAATTAATGATCCCTGAAAACCGGCAAGAGCCAACGGTGTCGCGAGTCAAAGATCACACGTGTTCGTATCCAGCCGTGACCTTAAGATTCCTCCAGTTCAATATCGCGCTCTTATCTCCGCACAATCCGCACATCGCCTTCGTCTTTTTGTCCCGCGTGACCGTTAAAAGTCCCCCCCTGCTAAATTGACTAATAAACTCTACCGTTCTATGATATAATATTTCTGATCCTCGCTTGGCTCCTGACCTCTGGCTAAATCATCATCCATCGTAATGTTAATTGCAACCGCGGCGTAAACCTGTGGAAGCCTACGCTACATCGCGTTAAATCATTCTTCCATTTGTATTTGAATAAGTGATGCGTGAAGATGTAATCGCTTCGTATTTGGAAAAAGTAAGAACTAATAATTGATTAGTTTCCGAAAAGTTATATGCACAAGCATTTATATAAACACGGTGTTTAATAGGTTATATTATATAAGCAACCAGCGCTGACCAAATTTTTTGTTCTTTTAGAAAACCGATATCTCGACTGAGATTATTTAATTAATTATAAATTCTATGACAGATTCGAATATTTTCAATGGCCAACTGATGCAGAGAGATATGAAAATTGAAATTGTCTCTGAACAGGATTTAGATCTGACATGTGACAAATGTTGTGCATAGAGGGACTTTCGCTCGACCGACTGAGACAGAAAGAAATGTCAAAAATATTTGCGAGAAAACTGGAGGAAACTGGAGCACACGCGTGTAATAATCAAGAATTATCATTCGCAATCTCCTTGGGATCAACCTTGCTTTCATTACTCGCATTCCGCGACTGTTGCTGAGCAACACAATGTCCCTCTATGCACAATCGTCATCCACAATTTAGTATTAATATTATTGATAAGCTTGTGTGAAATAATCGTATCACGACGAGATCTGAATGAAATTAAATGCGGAGATAGAAATAAAAAGAAATACAATTAATGCTTAATACAGCGCTGTAGTGTTTATTATAATATTTTTGTAAATTTTGTGTATCATTTACTTGCATATTTTGCAATTTAATTTAAAAAATTAATACTGTTTTTTGTTCTTCTATGTTTGTTAAATTACAGTCGTTGTAAATCTTTCTTGCCCCAATATAAAATTTTTAACAATTTTTGTTATTGACCGGGCTTGGAAAAGTGAAGCGAACGTCAATGACATTTGGAAAAGCGGTAAGCTTTTAAATCCGCGATGCGAGGGGAAAGAATCGCGTTCATGAGCCTCGGGGTTTGATAGAAAGGGCAGATTAATGCGCTGACAGTTAACTCCTTTATCCCATTTTGTCATTTGTATCTTATACCAACTTCCAACGGGCCTTATATTGCGCGCAAGCTTAGGGGGATTTCATTAATTTAAAAGATATAGACAATTATGTTAATTTAAAACGCGAATAATACAAAGTAATTTACAAAATAATTTTACAGCTTAAAACAACGCGACACTTTCCTTCTTCTTCTTTACACTACGTCATTATTTAATTATCTTCACGGAAAACAAGTTACATCTTTTTCGTCTAACTCATTGCAAGGTACTTTTCTGGCGCATTTTCTTGTTATTTTATATACAAAGTATATAATATATAGACGTTATATAACAATCTCGAACACAAACTGAAGTAATATCATATTTTTCGTGACTGATAAAATTAGTACGAAAGTTTCAATTGTATCGCGCTACAGTTTGTGATTCATGTTTGTGCTTGACTGAAGCGTCGAAGATCACGCAACACCACGCGAGCGAGAAGAAACCGACCCTTCGGACACGCATACACCTCGCGGATTTTATTATTCGCTAATGATCCTCGGACGATAGCCGGAGATATTTCGATTCGTGCGCTGCGTGGCGCTTTAATTCTCGGATTCATTCCCGCGTTCGTGAGAAATCGGCCTAACGAGAAATAAACGAGGGGAAAGAAGCGTGCAGGTTTACAGCTGGCGGAAGGATAAAATTGGCGTAGTAGCCGGGCGGGATCATTTTCGCCAGGACTTTCGAGGTTCGACGACCCGGTTCCCTCGCGACGCGATCGCGAACAATCCGAGATGCGATTCCGCGAAGCGAGAAGACACGGGGAACGGTCAATCGAAAACACGTGATCGCGATGCGAAAAAGGAAGCCGCCGACGTAGCCGGCGACCTCGAAGGAACACTCGTTCGTTGGACGAGACGAGTCAGCAGATCGTGTAATCAGATGCCGGACTGAATTATATCTATTATATGGAACGTTTATGGCGCCGATAAAGATTCCAAGTGCACTTCCTGTCGGTCATTACGAGGCGGAGGACGGGAATATTTCGAGCGATCGATGAAGCCGATACTCCTCGAGCGTGATAATAATTTGATCGGCGCGAGACGATCGTTCTCTCAAGTAGGCGCCGACAGCTTGACGAGGGGAACGACGAAAATTGCCCTAATCGTAATTGCAATTACGGTCGACATTCGCGGTGTATTAACCGTGACGTTTGGCCGTAACGATCCTGCAGCGAAATTTTCCTTTCGACAAACCGCGCCGGACCGAAAGATCTACTACGCACGGACTGACGAAGTACGGTCCAGGTTGAAACCCTGGCTCGGGTAATACCTTTCGCAATGAATGTTAAAATTAAAATTATTTAGACATTTAACATCCTGTCTTGGACTCTTATTCCTTTCTTCCTTTGACTGTGATTTCACATCAGAGCCTTATGAATTTATTAATGTTTTAAATTTAATTTTGATGACAAGCTCGCAGCGTGGACCATCAAGTCATTACCGAATCGGATTGTATAATTCATAGGTCAAACGGTTCTCCATGTTGGGACGTTATTGAAAGTGCCTCTTTCCCTACATTTTCTGTTCTGGATTCCTGTTTAATTAAGCAAGAATCCGTTGATTGGGTTAATGACTGAGTAATCGATCTATTTGCAATTATTAGACGACTGAACAACATGGTATTAACGGACAATTTATTACGCCATATTGTCCCTACAGCCCCGTAATTGCATTGTCACTTTGACTGAATAAAAAAAACCGCATGCATTTTTCGAGCTTTACCGTCGCTACTTCTTACACCCGGGAAAAGTTTTTTTCAATCAAACAAATTTTCTTTGGATTTTGACCTCGCGCTATACTTTTATTTCATTTCAAAGAAATCACTTTTTTACCTTAGCCAAAGCTGTATTTGATTGAGACCGGATTCTCTAAGAGAATTCGTATCTATTTCTTCAAATGTTTCAGTAGAAGTAAACAAAAATTTAGTAGATTAAAAAGACACGCTGTTAACGTATCTCATTTGTTCAACCCAACTAAATCTTTTTCCTGGGTGTACTTCGAGCTTTAACGTCGCTACTTCTTAGACCTCGCCGCTTTGAAATCTAATTTCCCGTGAAGAATAGGGACTGTCATCGCTCGGGTTTTGGATCATCGTCGAGAAGATTCGCGCCGGGCGATACGGCTATCCGTAAGCGATCGGGCTGCTTCAAGACGGCCCGGGGCACGATTCTGCTTTATCAGCCATTTGTTAGGCTCATCCCACGCGATCTGCCCGCCGGTTTCGCACGCGGTTGCCCGGTATCGCGATATCGTGCCGCTCATTCGACTAACACCCACACGTGGACGGGTGCACGTGCACCTTCTGCGTCACTCTGAAATTAATAATGGAGCGAGGATATACGCGGTCTGCGCACGGTCATATCGCGGAAGCACGCACCGATCGTTCTACCGGGTGTGCTCTTTGAGCGGGAACGCGTCGTTCCGCGTGCTTATCGATGAAAGCCAAGCGCATCCTGCGCTCCGCAAGAAGATATTTTTTTTTTTCGCACGCTCACTCCGCCGGCTTAAACTCCTTATTGTACGACGCGCAAAGGCGCGCTCGCAATGCAGAGTGTGTTTATGAACCCCCGAGGTCGCCTACCAGCCAATTACCGTGAGGAGATAATTAAGACTCGCCGAGCGCTTCGACAGGTGACAATAATACGTGTGATTACGCCGCCCGATAATCTGCGCGGTACTTCTTATTTGGATTTTATAACGCGGCGGGGTTGATAACATAATTATTAGTTTCGTATCATCGAGACGTGTCCCGCTCGCGCGACCGAGAGTGGGATAAGTGCAATGTTGGGCTTGCTTGGCGAGATGAAAACATCGTACGACGGAGCCCGTAAGATGAATTCGTTTGGATCTTTTCACAGCCGGAAACGGGAGGTATTTTTGTATCGCCGGTTACGTCAACGCGCGCGACTTCGATGTTTCTATTCCTGTAGAGTCGGCGACAGTCATTCATGATCAACGTCATGAGCCGTCGTTGGCTTCGCCTTTGTGTCTGTATCAAACCCACGTGTCATTTTTCACGAATCTTCAGATAAACGGGATTTATCGTTCAAATCTAGCGCGATGTCTACATTCTTGCATAGTAATAAATGTCAAATTTATCGTGAATTTCATTAGATAAAAATATATGTAGGACTGATTCCATTCTGTGTCAATCTTGATCTACTTTTTCAAGAATCTTCAGACTAATGATGAGCCGATTTTAGAATTAATAAAATAACATCACCTTTAGCAAATATGCGCCGAACTCATTGTGTGGATTTTATTATACAAAAATATATGTAGGACTGGCTCCATTTTGTGTCAATCTTGGTCTACTTTTTCAAGAATCTTCAGACTAAAGATAAATCGGTTTTAGAATTGATAAAATATCATCACCCTTAGCAAATATGCGCCGAACTCGTTGTGAATTTTATTAGATAAAAATATATGTAGAACTGATTCCATTCTGTGTCGAACTTGGTCTACTTTTTCAAGAATCTTCGGACTACAGATAAGCCCATTTTAGAATTTATGAAATATCACCAGTTTTGGCAAGTACGCGCCGAACTCATCGCGAATTTAATTAGACGAAAATGTAGGATTAGTCCAACGTATTCCAGAAGATTTCTTTAATTTTGAACTGGCTGCAAGTCACTGAAACTTTAGACATCCGTCTAAAAATTGCAAACATTTATTGCATACTCATTTCAATTAAAAACTCGATTCTTCACGCGCTCGCGGAGCTGAGATAATTATTCGTAACATTTCAAGCTAATTCACTGGAAGTCGCTGGCGCGCGGGCGCTTTGATCTCAGTAAATAGCGCCTCGATAAATTGAATCCTGAATGATTAGGAAGCGTCGCGATATTGAATCAGCTGGTTTATCTCGCGACGCACGCGAAACGGAGGCGGCCGGGACGAGGCGCGCGCGCGCGCGCATTTTAGCACGTGGCTCGACGGCGCCGCTTTGCAATTTATAACCGGCGACGTTTCCCCATTCATTTCGTCGGAGTGTTGGGTTTTTCGTCGGGTGAGGATTCGGCGCGGTACTCGTCGCCGTCTATCGATCGGCCGCCCCTTGGCCGCGATTCCAGGAGAAAAGCGCCCAAGCTCCGTGCGCCCCGCCGTAAGACGCGGTGGAGATCGCACGTATAGGTCTTTCTCTTTTTGTTCTTGACCTCCTGCGGGAGAGAAGTGCGCTCCACTCCGCTCGCTAATATCGTGGGCGGCGTATCGCGGTGGTAGCGCTGGGTATCGTGTCAAGGAGCCGCGGGGCCAACCACGCGGCGTGTGTTTCTACTCGCTCGTCGCGAGCCTGAGCTGACGGTATCAGCCGACGCGATGCGACGCGCCGACTAGGTCGAGTGCCTTTTATTCCGCGGAGCTTCACGCGCGAGTTTCCCTGTTCAAGCGCTTTGCTTACCAAAAAAAAAAAAAAATTATCAAGGGTTTTATTCACGTTTTATTCATATTGGTTCAATTTTTGATATTTTCAGGGAATAATTCCGCTGAGTTTATTAGAAATATTTCGCTCGAGAAATACGAGCGACCGAATCGTGAGTTTGAGAATCCTACGAAGAAACATGTCGTTTCCCTCTCTTTCTCTCTTGTCGATTTCAATTTTCGACGACGTGCGTAATTTGTTAGAAGTACAACTGCACAGGTTTTATCTCGATTATTACGGTTTTTGAATTAATTTGAAGACAAAACATGGTAAACTACGATAAAAATGAAACATTTTAAATATAAGAGAGAGAGAGAGAGAGAGAGAGAGAGAGAGAGAGAGAGGGGGGGGGGAATAAATCAAGACGTACCTCGATACTAGCTCATCAAAATTGTTGAAGAAATCTCTATCTCGTGTCTAAACGTTGACACGAACGACACAGCTGGATAGGTGCACAAGCTCGCTTACCTGTAATTAGAAAATAAAAGAAACTTATTAATTTTAATTTCAATTTAGAAGTCAGCTCGTTTATCTGATTTCGTTTGCGGACATGCAACTTTTATGATTGTTACATCTTAATCTGTATCTCGCAACAACACATATCCTACCGGCAACAGATCCTTTATGTGATAACGTATCGCGCATGTCGCATCATAAGTTAAAGGATCCCCGCGAGGACGCGGCCGCTATTACGTAAATTCTCTTTCACCATTAATTTCGTTATTCGTGTCCCGATATTATCGTGGAAGGCAATCTTCGCTATATATACATTTCCGCCTTCCCGTCGGCGCATTTAAGCGTCGCGGCTTCGGATCTGCGCGATGCAATTCGTATGCATCCGCACGAGTGCAATGTTTATTCGCAGGAGGGACGCCGCGCGGGCTCGTGAGTCATCCGCGCGAAGGATTGCGCGGTGCCTGAGAGTACACGATGACGTGACGAGATACGAAACGAAAATTCACCTAAATGCAGCAGCCTTGGAAACGAAGAGATAAATATGAGTCTCGGCGGAAAAATGTTCGGCGCTGCATCAGCTGGTTATTGTGATGCGTGTTAACAATACTTTCCGCGCTCATTTCCTCACAGTAATACACAAAGCTGCACCGAGATACAGTTTCCGAATCTCCAGTTAATTTCGCTGAATCACTGAATTATATTATAGCGTTGTAACCGCGGCTCTAATTACATCGCGACGACACGGCGCGATGTTAAAATAGGAAAATTTAAACAATATCGCAAAACGGGCATGAGATAATCACGATACAATGGCGGGATACTTAATAAGACGCCAACTTGGGATATTCGGAGATTAAAGTGAGATCGGAGACTAAAGTGAGAGGTTTGCGCCGCATTGTGATGGTAAGCGTCATTGAAATGAAGCAATATTAAAAGCATGGCCAGTCGTGCACTCGGTGCACACAGACCCGCGTTGTGTCTCGAGCAGCTACGAGAGGATCATCCCGTCGTCCTTTTACCCGTGCACTTTTTATTCCTGCGCCCTTTTGTACTTGCGAAACTTTTGCATCTGAACGACAGCGAGGGAAGGAAAGGGAATGAGAAAGAGCGGCGATCTCGCGTTAGAGCAGGACGGCAGGAACGGGAAAACAGGTCTCATTTTTCAACGAAAGGAAAGAGGGCACGACAGCAAACCCCGAAGCTTTTAGCCATTCTTTACTTAGCGTACGATTCTACGATGATAATGCGACCTTTTTTGATTGCCTCTCGCCCTTGGCGCGATAAAAACGAATGTTCCGCTATGCAAATTAGATTCTATGCATCCAATTATCTCGAATGCTGGAGATGAATTACGAGAGGCGCGAGGAAATTTATTTTCACGATGCGAGGCTACGTAAGAATTTACTTTGCCATTCCGGAGAAATGGCAGGCACTTATTTGACGATAAATTAATTCTGATCGCCACGTGCGAGAACTGCACGTTGCTTCTTCGTAATATCAATTTTATAATGTTATTAATATGGATTGTAATTTATGAATTTATATTTATAAGATAAAAAGGTCGGGAATTTAAGGAAGTTAGGTAAAAGTTTTACATGTTTGTTCATGAAGTCGTCTTCGGACGATTATGTATTACTTGAATTAAGGCAAGTTTTGCTGCAAATTTATCAGAATCAACACCAAATCTCTTACGTTAGTCTTAAATAAATACGTTTTAATGAAATGTTTGCGAATACTCATATTAAGGTAAAAAAAAAACGTGTCATTACTGCCGTAATAATTTAGTCATTTACGCGAGCTCTCCTCGCTTATTTACTGCAAACCAACAGTTGCGTTTTGACCTTTTGTCATAATCGCGATTTCCAGGCTCTTGTCGCGATAAAAACAAAACACTCGAGCCCGCTATGCAAAGTGAATTGCGCGGATTTTGAAACGGCTAAATGTCGGCGAACGGACGGTCGGACACGACGGTGAGAACGGAAAGCGTTCGCCAATACGCGTATGGTAGTGGTCCTCGAAAAATGCTTATTTATAGTTTTCGAACAAATTAACCGGGCGTATTTATTCAAAAGACTCCTTTCAAATCGATGTCTGTTTCAGCATTGCGAGAGTAAACCGATATAGTTTCCATTATTTTCCGAGTAACAAGAAAGTTTTATAGTAAAAGCAGTTTTACATAGACTTCGATGGAGAAACAAGTCTAGAATTTCATCTCCTTCAAGACGTTATACACGAAAAATATCGCGTATCGGAGTTTCGTATTTTTATTTTACGTAGAGGAAAGTCCTCTATTATGAGATAGGTTCGTAATACGAGAACGCAGGTTGTCAAATTCAATCACAAATCTTTCTTCGCAACGATTGCACAAACTAACAGTGAATTTTCCACTACGCAGACTTCGCTCCTAGGGCAATCAATTCGTGGTGGAACAGATGATGCCTATTAACCCTTTGCGGGGCAGCGGGACGTATACGTCCCACCTCATGATAATCCGGTTTTTCATTATTATAAATCTATTTCTGCATCAATAATGCTGAAGCAAGATTCTACAGAATCCTAGATACCTAAACTATGAAATTCTATGCCCTGTTAATATTAATTATTTTCATGCAACTGTTGATAAATAATTTATGCCAACAAACGTACGATTATTCAATCGAAATTCGGTCACGAACATAGACATAGCAAACATAGACTGAGCGTCCCGTTGAATAAGCTGAAGCTTGTGAAGAGAAAGAAAAGATTTAAGAAGACTTTCTTTCTCTGTCTTACTCCATCGTAAAAGAAAAGAATCGTGCCTGCGCCTCCTTTGTCTCGATGGTGAGACAGAGAAAGAAAGTCTTCTTAAATCTCTCTCTCTCTCTCTCTCTCTCTCTCTCTCTCTCTTCGCAAGCTTCAACTTATTCAATGGGACGCTCAGTCTATGTATATTTACTATGTCTATGGTCACTGAAATATTTCACGAAGGATTTGACTGAAAGTTTATACCTGGGATACGGGGGTTTTTGGGGTCGTTGAATACGAATCTGAGGTTAAAATTACGAAAAATTCAAAATGATGGATCCAAGATGACAAAAATAGCAAAAATTCAAGAATTCTCACGAAAATGTGTAATGAAGGATCTTCGGGGTCGCTGATTACGAATTTGAAGTCAGAATCATAGCTTTCAATACAGTGGATTCGAGATGTGGATCTATTATATCTTTAGTGGAAAATTGCCTACATATTGGGTCCACCATCGTAGATGAATTATATTTTATAATTCTGACTTTCGTAATCAGCGACAACAAAAACCTTCAAGTACAAAGTTTCGGGGAAATTCGTTAACTTCTCTCAATTAGGTCCACCATCTTGGATCCGCCATTTTGAATTTTGCACTTCTGACCGCAGAATTGTGATCAGCGATCTCAAAAACCTAAAGAACCACCACAACCTTCATTATTGGTTGCCTACAAAAATGTGCCTGTGAAAGGGTTAATTTAAGAAAAATCCCGCTATCTCATATTAGGAGCCTATCGGATAATGGGTGTGATATTTTGAAGAAAAGCGTCAGAGCGCCATCGTTGTACGGGGTCAGATAGACGTTTTCCTCGGCGTCTCTCCGGACGTGACGCGGTAATACGACGAGGAAAAAGTTAATGCAACGCAACATCGCGACGGTGCGATTGGCTGTGCTACGTCTAGACAATCTGGAAACAAACATCGCCGCGTTATTTCGGGCGAGCGTTAAAGGTTAAGGACGTGGGTTCGATAGCCTGGCGAAATCTCGCGGAGAAGAATAGCAATAATGATCCTAATAATAAGAATACGCCTGTCGTCGACGAATTTACTCGAGGACGACTGCATTATCCTCTTTCCCATTACCGACTTTTTCGTCAGGTGAAAGGAAACCACCGGCGACGGTAAACACGCATCCTCGATGTTACGCACTTCTAAAATTAAAATCGACCAGTCGTTTGTAACGATCGGTGACGAGAGCTCGGCTCGCCGTGTCCTTGGAGGCACGTTACTTTGCGCAAACTTAAGTTTCCTTAACCTTTCCTCGATCGTTCATGTAATTCCCAATAAGAGTGTCTACCGAACGATTAAAAAAAAAGGAGAGAGATCCCGATGTATTACCTCACGCAGAAATGATAATAAGATAAGATGTTAATTAACGCAAGTATTTTATCCAACAGGATTTTTTTCCCTATTGTCATGCGACAAAAGTCACATTACTTAAGAGTTCGCGTCGTATTAAATTTTTCCCGCGAGATTCGCCGATAAGCGGCGCGTTTTTCGAAAGCGCTTGGAGCGAAGGAACGTGATCAGTGTCGCTGCCACGATCGGCGGCGTAATACGTCCGCGCCGAGTTTCGCGCGCGGAATTGAGACAAACTGTGAGACTTGCTCGACGGCCCGTGAACGCAAATCGATTCGGTGGCGACACGTTAGTAACAATCGCTAGGTAGGTCGTCGAGTTGGATTGGCGTGGCGTGGCGCGGCGCGGCGTGGCGATTTGTTAGCGACTGATCTAACGCCAGTTTTCTAACTTTAATGGTCCGTGACGGCCCGCGATTACATCCAGCTCGGTTACGCTCGCACATTTCGTGCGTGGGCACCGTGAGCGCCGTGAAATTGGCGCAAACGCGCCGCGATGCTATTGATTCGCCGACGAAAGGGGAAACCGATTGCGAGGTCCTTCGGCGTTAAGGCCTGATTGGGAGATGCCGCGGCTTTCGACGTATCGACGCCCCGAAATGAAGCCTTCTTAAATCTGCTTCGCACGCTTTCTCCCCCTTACACTGAAATACATACTCGTAGAATTTAGCAGAAGAGAAAGCATATTATTGTTGATTAACAATAAGGAGAATTATTTGACGACTTAAACTACCCAAGTAGTATTATGTAATAACTAATGTAATAACTCATTCCAACGTTTTGACCATCCGGATTGTGGTCTTTTTCAAGGAAATAATATATATATTAATTAGTCAAAAGTGGCGAGTGTGCTCTGGGAAAAGAAAGACAGTTAGCAACTCATTTTGGGGCCCACAATTACTAATCGAATTATTTGGATTGCTCGTAACTTGTAACTCGTAAATTGTTCTGTACCAGAAAGAACTGGATAAAACAGGCTTTTAAGCCTAATACACGAGGAAGAAGAAGAAGAATTAGTCAAAATTACGATATTAAAAACGTGGGTCATCCGTCTCTAGAAATCGGTCGGAGAACCTGTTAGAAAGCACATCTATTCGGCACAACAGCCACAGTAGTTTATCAGAAGAGTTTTCAGCTAATCAGTCAGACAAATTAGAGAGACAGACTGATTTTAGAAAGTATTTCAATTAATTTATACATTGGGTGGGGGAATAAGTTTCCACCCTTTTCAGAATGTTGATATGTTATGCATCTGGTGGGATCAGAAGAGCGTTATTTATTACGGGGTTCCAAAACCATCGGACACCATAACTAGAAATTGTTACCGACTGCAGTGAACACTTTTAAACGGTGCTTTAAAAGAGAAACGGCCGAAATAATATATACACTGATTCTTTAACAGAATAACTACGTCGCATGGTGCGAAAGGGATCCAAACATACTTATTGTTAGAAGAATTGAATTGACCTTGCCACCCGCCGTGTTCACCGGATATTGCGTCGGCGGATTTCCGCTTGAGCTTCGGCATGCTGTCTGCCCTTTCTGAAAGGTCCTTCTCCTAAAATCATCGAAATCGTTTGATGGACGAGTTGGAAGAAGCTGATTTCTTTCTTCGAGAAATCTGTTTACTATCTGAAAGATAGGGGTAAGTTGTCGCTTCCAATGAGGCGTACTTTGAATAAAATTATCCTGTATTTCTTTGCTTAGACAAACGACAAATTTTCATTTAAAAGGGGGCGGAAACTTATTCCCATACCCAATAAATTAGAATGTTTTAACAAGGTGATGTTTTCATTACGTAAATTTAGTTTAATTGATTGATCAGAGATACGAAATTCTAGTTGCCGATTGGTCGGGAATCGCGAGACGTTTCTGCTCTGTCGTACGCGTCCGTGATCGAAAGTCCATGATTGCCGGCGATTTAGAAACGTGCGAGACGCTACGCCTGTCCTTGCGTCGTTAACGCGAATGGACGCAGGTACATACATTCTAACTGCTGCCTATTATACGTTTCTTCGACCCCCCCCCCCCCCCACCCATACAGAGGTTGAAGACGATCAGTCCCGCGATTAAATTTGCGCACGTGCGGCGCAAACTCTGTCGTAACGCCGACGTATTAAAACTCTTGCGAGCTTAATACGTGATAATTTAGTTGTCTTATCGAGCAATTTTCGTGGAATCTCGAGACGCGCGGGATACAAAGCAGTTATACTTTAATCGGACACTGTTTCCCCCCTTTTTCAACCGAGAGCGCTCAACCTTGAGATTAAATATGCATACCAGCAGCGATTCGGCGACGTTGTTAGGTGCAACACGTTCGCGATAAAAAAAGGAAAAAAAAAACCCGGGAAATACGTTCGCGTGACGCAGAGTTTTAGATGAGTACAAAATTAGAAAGCTTTTCATTTATATTGAAAGAAAAAGTTATTTATGTCAAGTAAAATGCCACATTTCTCTTCGCCTTGCCGCGATTCCATCAGTCTCTGGCGAGAGGTCGAGTTAGAATCGTGTACGTTAATCTCGGAATAGCGCCGATCCCGTCGATCGGTCGGGAAACCGCGCTTACGCGACGAACGAGTGCGTATCCGTTTAATGGAAAGTCCGTGATTCTCGCGGCACACAACCGCCGAGACGTACGCGTGTCCTTGTGTCGTTAACACGATTTGACGTTACCCAACGCGATATGCCGGCGTGTGAGAGAGCGTGCCTACATTATCTTGGCGACGCCAAGTAAGTCGGCGAGTCCCCGCGCGCGCTTGCAAAATCGTCGCTACACCTCCGTAAAAAGCCTCGCGAAAACGTTCCCTCGCGCGAAAAATTCAGCCGGTGTGCACGTATCCAGCCGGCTGCGTTCCGTTTTCTTTTCCCCGCCGACAAAATCGCTCTTACGTCGGATTAAAGAAAAAAAAAGGCATGAAACAATCGCGATCGGCACGGCAGCCCTGGTGTTGTAACAGCAAGTGTAATGGATTGAGCATATGTATGTTCTTTTGTTTGAGACTTAATTACAGTTTTATTTAACACAGATTTAAAGGCCTGGGCACACATTAGCAAAACCTCACTCCTCGCCCGGTTACGCAATTTACAAATGTAAGGCATCAGAGTTTAAATGTCAAGGTATACCACGGAGACAATTGTATGAAAAAAAGTATTGTCGGTAATTTATACGTAAAAAAACATACGAGTATGTGAGTCTCGTATAAATTTTATAAAACACTAGGGAGTGCTCAGTTGCACAGTTCTTAGACAGAGCAGAACTGAAAAAAATGTTTAGCTTCGCTCATAGCGAATTCGGTTGCTTGCACTAGTGCGCACCGAGTGCACACTTGGGGCCGGAGCAAAATGGCAAAATTTATACACTTAAGACAGCCTTAAGACAATGTTTTATGTTTTAAGCCTTTGTCTTCAGGTAACGCACAATAACTGTCTTATGTCTGAAGAGTCCAAGACAGCCATTCTGCTGCAGGTCCTTAGGCTTGTTTACAGTCAATTTCGAGGGGGAAACCGCTGACCAAAGTCTTGTGCACTAATGCCCACTAATGCCCAGTGGGCATTACTTTATCCTATTTATCTTGTTTTATCTTATTTTAACTTTATAATGCTCCAGCAAGGCCTAATGCCCAAAAATGCCTAGTAATGCCCACTAATGCCCAGTGTGGGCATGACTTTATCCTATTTATCTTGTTTTATCTTATTTTAACTTTATAATGCTCCAGCAAGGCCTAATGCCCAAAAATACCTACTAATGCCCACTAATGCCCAGTGGGCTTTATTTTATCCTATTTATCTTGTTTTATCTTATTTTACC
>NW_011967214.1:1951555-1980283 GCF_000949405.1 Vollenhovia emeryi | reverse complement strand
AGTAATGCCGCAAATCTGTACACCACAATGGCCTCAGCGGTTTCCCCCTCGGTTAATTCTTATATTTAAGGATCGTCTTGAATATCTCTTGAAATATTTAACCAGTAAAATGATCTGATCTGTATAGCATCCATACGGATCATTTTTTGGCTAAATACTCTTTCAACATGCGCACTCGGTGCGCACTATCAAGCAATCGAATTCGCTATTAGAGATGTATTTGCCGAGCTGTGCGATAAATTGGTCATTCCGATCGCGTAGTTTCGCGAGAGTAGCCCCGGATAATTTGCAATTAACGCAAAGGTAATGCGGGCGGAAGGATGCGACGGGGAACCTTGAATTTACGTGATGGTAAATTGCGCAAGACTGGGTCTAGGCTCGGCGCCAAATTTCGGCGCGAAATGCGTTGACCGACTTTACGAGAGAACCAGATCGTGCGGGCTCTTGAAACAATGTCGAAATGCCGCCTCTCCAAACAGATATTTTCAAAGTCGCTCGCAAACGGCGTCGTAAATGATCGAGCGTATCCTCGGGTATTTCTGGACTTCCGGGTCGTTGGGCAATATCGAGTATCTTTGAGGAAAATTCTTTTCTCGCGCGAAAGGACCACGAAATTAGAAAACGTCGCGTCGGCTGTTCTACTACCAGACGTAAAATTCATGTTACTTTGCGATAAGTAGAATTTCATTTCTTGTCGATGTTGGATCGCGCTTACGATTTTTTTCTTATTATTCCTCATATACGTGTCACCATCGTTGCAACACTTACAAAAAATGAAAGGATATGTGATAGTTCCGAGTGGCACTAAAATTCGTTCAAAAGTAGGTAACACAGAAAACAAGTACACGGTAAAATATGTGTTAGTCTTACGGAAGGAAATTGGACCAGGGCAGATCGAGGAGAGTATACGCGCAAAAATAATGGCCGTGCATCGTAATGGCAACTATCTTTGCCGAGTTACCGATTCCCGGTAGCAGAAAGATCTTGGAAAAATCCCCGGGAAAAAGAGATTGTCGACTGCTGGCAAAAATGCTAATCGCATTACAGAATATCACGCGTGTTTTTGTGGGAAACGCGGGAGCGTATTTATAGGATTAACTTCATCGCCGGGAGAGACGGATTGCAGTGTCACACGCGCGCTGCAGGCCTCGCAGCCAATGAATGAGCCACGGTGCAAGGACACGGGTTGCAACAAATCGAACGTGCCCCAGACTCTCCGCTCTCTTTCTTTCCTGCCCCCTTCCTCTCAATTACGAATTAAAGCGCTCACTGCCGCTTACTCGCGATTCGTATCAAAACTGCAACGTGTTTACACGCCGAGAGAAAGGGTGAACGATCGGCACCAATATTTCTTCCAATATTTCTCCTCGCTAATTAATTCAGGAAAGTAACAGCACTTTCTCACTTCTCTCGGTAAAAGTGCATATGCCTTTTAAGCAAATACCGATGAAACGTGCTATCTCGTTTCTTTAAATGTAATGTTTAAAGGGCGACATACAAGTGAAAATCTATCGAAGCTTCGCGAAAGTGCTTGCAATTTTCAAGAAATGTTTTTATCTCGCTTGAATAATATCGCTATGCCTTGTACCTGCGTGCCTTCAAAACCCATTTTCCTCTGACAACCGAATATTGGAACTGATTTGATTTCCGAGTGACACACAACTCCTGATTTTTTTACCAATATGAAAGGACTTATTTCTTCTCTGTACTTTTGATAACGTATTTGTATTATCAAACGAGAAAGTATCAACGGTTGCTTGAAAAATATCTTGGTAGCGTGAGAACTCAGAAACGCAGAGCACTTGTCCTTACACCTTTCACGCCGATTGAAATGACCGGTATTAATTACCTGTCTTACGTTACGCGACTCTGCCACACTCTCCGAGCTGCCACGGATATTTATCTCGAGTCTAGTGTTTGTTTCGGTGTCGAGAAGAATTAAAAACTCTATTAACGCAGGCGAGAACGATGATCTGAAGCTTTCGTACGACTCAAACTTGAATAAAAAAGAACGCAGAAATGCCAGAACAAAATTATAAAATACTATATATTAATATTACAAATTAATACGTAGCTAGAGCGTGTAATAATCAGAACTGTAGCGCACAAGTAAAAGTACAACAACAAAAATCAGAAATTAGTCGGAATAATAATTTATAAAAATTTGGAGATTGAGTAAGCTTGAAGAAACTCAGTAGTACATGTAAAAATTAACGAGACATCTGACCTACAAACGCCTTTAAAAGGCACTTTCATCTCCCTTAATGAAAGGACTTCTTAGATAATACAATCTTTTGAGCTACGGCGACACGGATTTGTCGACCCTGTGTCAAAACGTGATATCGTGTAACCGATCGCCTACGGCCCGCTCGATCGACGACAGGTAAAGTAAGGTGTGTACGCCAATTGGCTACTTAAGTATGCGACGTGGCATGATTGGCGGTTTGGTATTTAGGAAAGGCTAGTCGACCAATGTCACAACTCGTTTGAAAGGCGCTAGAATCCATAAAGCGCAGGTGAACAGACCCGCGATCATTCCTCTCTATTACCGATCTCTCGGATCAACGACAACAAAGGTTGACGATTGCGAAGCGCATGATTGCCCCGTGACGAAGATCTGCCGCAGATCTCGATCGTTGATCGTAGAAAGATCGCCGGCGATTGTGCGACGCTCTTCCCTCGACGAGAACGCGAACCAAACGAAGTGGAATTGCTTCGATATTACCAGAAACTGACCTTATTTGTCAATCCGTTGTTTAACGATTTTTGTTAACGAAATTATGTATGCTATTATATGTTACAATATTAGAAATAGTATCAAAAATTAGATGGTTAAGAATCAAGACGAAACGAGCACTAACAGCCGTTATTTCAAATAAACAGATAAATAAAATTTATTGTCCATAATTAAACTAACGCGTTTCAACATTACTTATAGGTTTTCTTCAGCACGCAATTAAATAATTAAAAGAAATTATATAGTAAATAAATAAAGTCGGAGAGTTAAAATAATAAATAATACGAGTTCGCGAGAGGCAGATATAAAAGCAATTTCGTTGGTTTATTTCAATCTGATGACACATCGCTGAAGGATTTTCTTGACCCATAGTCCTCGACCAAGGATAAATTTGCTATGTTGTACCATCGAGTACGATATCATTTACGCCGTCATTTATACGCAAACGTAACTGACCCTACTCACGCTCGTGAAACGAAGCACTTTGTGGCGAGGAGAGCCCGAAGGTGAGACGGAATTAATCGCTTTGACGATTCTCAGATGAGAACGATGGACGGTACCCCCACGAGGCGGAGACAGTTAACCGTGTTTCCCATGAACCTTCTCGCGCTCGCAACCCCATCCGGGGACTTTAAACCCGTCGCTAGACTGTTCGGAAACCGGGTAGTTTTTGGATGGAACCGGTCCGACCGGTTTGACGTGCCCAGAGGAAAGCCCCCGGGGCCCTCTTCACGAGCGCAATGCCCCCCCCCTCCCCCTTTCTCTCGTAAAGCGAAAGGTAACTTTTGTTTCGACGAGGTCACATATTTAGACGAAGAACCAAGGCAGAGGCTCTGCAGTTGCGTTAGAGTTCCAACTCTTTCAGGCGCAGCCCCACCATACTCCTTGCTAATTGGTTCGGCGTGACAATCGATTCTAACACATATTCTAAAGAGAACGCGAAAATTTTAAAGCTTCTCTTTGCCCAATTTCTAAGTTTTTATTTCTCATTTTGTAAAATGAATATTTCAAGATACAAGTGACTTTTAAATTGTAAAATATTATATTACGAACAGATAAATAATAATTGCAAATGAAGCAATTAAATTTGAATTTTATTCCTCCCATAATTTCAGTTTATTCTTGTATAAAAAAAATTTAATTAAAAATGACATCAGAAGCTATCAAATTAAACTAAACACTATTGGCAACTATTAGGTACTATTCTGTGAAATTTTTATTTAAAAAACTCTATTAATATTTTATATCATTTAAGTGCAATATTTTATAAATTTTTAACGTCACGATATAATTTTCTTAAGGTGTAAATGCTCACCGGAGTTATTTCAGAGACAATTACTAATTTTTGTTGTTTTCCTTCAATTCCGAAAAAGCTAGTTTTTTTTAGCAGTGATTTATTTCGGTCGCGTAATTATTTTTCATACTGCAATCAGTACTTTACAAGTTTAACTGAATTTTTTTAAACCCTTGAGAAGTTACCACACGTACATTTCTTTCACTTAATACATACAGATAACAGAGAGATTTGAAAATGGAAATTATATATCGTTAAACCTAACCAGTTATTCTAGCAACGTAGCAATTAATTATATGCAAGTCGCGAATGCAAATTGTACGATACTGCCGTGACACAGACTCATAAAGATAAACACCCTTATTTGCAATTTTCAATAAATCATAACTCAATACACCTGGTAGAAATCCTTTTTAGCGAGAAATTGTCGCTGACATCGGATTGTTTCACGTATTTAAAAATGTACTGATTGCCACCAGGAAATTCATTGGAAAAGTTAACGCCATTATTCAAATTTGATTATCTGCAAAAAAAAACCAATTTCTTCTTACTTCAATCTTTTAAAAATGCGTATTTTTTGTCAAAATATTTTTGCGTTTCGCTTATCTAAGTTGCAATATCATACGTAATTAGAATAAATATAATCAGACAGATATTAACTATTTTTTTTACGAATCATTCAATTATCGAGCGATGCCAAATGTGAGAAGCGAGAGACGAAATGGAAGAAACGCGTGATCGTTTTAATGTCGAGTGCCGTGCATATCGCGCGGTGATTGCCCGCTAGTTCGAAGGTTATATGCCCACTGGATGCTCATTGAAGACCGGGGCCGACCGTAGAAAAATCCACGAACGAGGTTGATGAGTTTTCCGGCAACTTTCAGCCGAACCAAAAGTACCACGACCGCGCTTGCGCTATAGCGACGCCTTCCTCGAAGGAAACTGGGACACCGTAGAAATTGCGAAGTTGGTCCTTGCATCGCGTGCAGGTGCACGAAACGCTTTTCCATGTTCTGCCTGTTTGCTCCATTGTGTTGTCTTGAACAACATCGAGCGTCGGGGAAGAAGGGTTCTCCCCCCTTAAAAAAAAACCACTTAAACTGCTAGTTATATCGCTATATTGTAGAAAAAGTAATTCCCTTCGATTTCGGAATTCGTAAAAACCCAAAAGTAAAAACTAATTGTAATTGGAGTGTTTTTTGGAATTAACTGTATTTTAGTCGATTGCTAGGTAACTCCCCCCAGAAGAGTTGGAAGGCGGTGGAGATTGATTTAACGTAAGAACCAATGTAGGCAAGAACTGTACCGTGATGACAAGTTGAAATATCAATCCAGTAAAATTTGACACTTTTCTCTGTCTTATTTCTTGTTACGCTTATTTTCTTCAATTTCCTTTATGCTTTCTTTCCAATTCACCCTATTATCTGTATCAACAGTTACTGCACTGTCAGATGTTATTATTAGATCATTGGCTTTTATGCTTTTTACTAAAGAAGAGAAAATAACACGCTCGGGCAGAACTATTATTGTTTTCGTACTATAACTGTTTTTGCGCGGTCTGCTATGCAGCTATGTAAATATTAACGAATGTATTTTGTGTACATTTGATTTAAATAACACAGAATAAAGCATGCGAAATTGTTTGATAAATCTACTTTCTTGTAAAAGTAATTGTAGCCAATAATTGGTGTAAATATTTGGTGTAAAATCCTAATATTCAATTTTCAGGCAACGTGCACGCATTATAATTGCATCACAATATCGCTCTTTTCAGAGGCAGATCATTCCAAGCTGCGAGATATCGAGGACAAAACAAAGCGTTCTATAGGTCGCAAGATCGATCGATCGACAGGGATCTTGAGTGAAGGAAACAGTGTTTATGTTTTTCTATCTGTTGCCTCGACGGTTATTCTTCCGATGAAACACGAGTTTTGTTTCCCGATAAAACTGGCACTCAATTACACTTCCCTTAATTACAGTCAAGATTCTTCGACGGCGAATGGAGGTCGATTGTGGTACTTGTGATGTCACCGTGCAGTCATTACCGTCGTTATTATTCCACTAGGCACTCTATATTGCATCTCGGGTTTAATAACGTCTGCGGCAGGAGTACATCCTATTTCCCGTTTCGCTCGTTGCAGCGGGGACCAGGATTAATTAACCGTCGTAAGTTGTGTCCAATAATCGTCCGCCATCTCGCAGTCACTTCATCACGGCGATGTTATTTTTGAGGTAAAAAAAAAAAGAGAGGCATTTCCACTACGGTGAAAGGTTGCTAAAGGTTACGGTTTAAACGATTTTATTACGTAAGTTACGGCGGTATTGTAACGCATACTCGCATGCGACGTAACACGCTTGTAAATCCCTTTTACATTGCAATAAGGGCAGGGGGACAAGATTACGCTCACGCACGGTTTACATACTACACGCGAGGAGACCTTTAAGGGAGTTTCCCTTAAAGGGGCTTGTGCGGAGGTAAAGGCCCCTCAGGTAGTAGCGGAAGGATGAGAATACTATCAAGAGGGACAACTTGACCACGAGGTACGGAGGGTGTCGGGACGAGCGAAGGGCGATATAAGGGTGGCTACGGCATTGTCTGTCCTCCGACAAAAGCTGCTCTTGTATTTAAGTACAACCGTCCCTCTAGTTATCCCCTACCTGGAACCTAATTCGAACTTCATTCCCAAGACCAAACTTTCGACATAGATGGCAATCTTCCCTCTCAATCTTTGCTTAAGGAAGGAACCTAATTCTGTTTTCATCGTCCGGAAATAGTATTCGGATCGTATCGTTTCGCAAATATTAAAATTACCTTTGCTCAAACGTCGAAACGTCGAAATCACGTGAAAAAAGAAACGATATTCTGCCACAAGCGTTAGAGGTTTGCTACCTACAATGAAAAGACCGAGTTAGCTCTGGGTAATGAAATATAACGTTGTTGTAATGAAATATAACGTTGTCATAGCACGACAACGTATAATTTCGTATGAAAATATTTATTGGGAGGTGACAACCTAGACAAGACATTAGTGTTACTATCAATAAGTTAGACACACATATTAGTGAAAATTATTAACTCGATCTTTATATTCCCAAACTACTTAACAGCTATAAATAAGTTGCGTATGTTTCTTTAACAAATGAGCGATTTGTAAAATGTTGAAAGCTTATAAAAACGTTTCTACACGTCCTTTCTATTGGTACTACGCACAATCATTTACACTGGGTGATGAAGATCGTTTTTATCTGTGGTAATTCCATCTAAAATATTTCAAAAAGTTAGTTCTGCTTTCAGAAGCTTTCATTAAATTTATTATGATTTTTGTTACCGAATAGAGGCACCAACGAAAGACGATACTTTATGTTACTGAATAGTTTCGTCAAATTCATCAAAATGCATGCTATCTGTGTACGCACAGTGATGGACAGAATGGTTGCAACACCGTTTTTTGAATGAGATTCAGGGTTACATTCCAAAATTTTCTCCGAGACAAATTTTACTCGAGAAACAGATCGGAAACGTTAAAAAAGATTTCGGAATGGCCCTGAATTTAAATGCACGTTCCTAAACTCGTTGAAAAAAAAGTGTTGCAACTATTCTGCCCATCACTGTACAGTCTTTACACACATCTATACAAGATTTAAAAAAAACTACAACAATGTATGTAAAGATATAGAGACCGCAGTAATAATGCATTTCATAATTCATAACACGTAGCAATGTGGCAATGGGAACGAAAGGGTTAAAAATTCGCGTTAGTTCGTGCTATATTATGCTTGATCGTAATTTTGCTAATCATCGAGATAGCCAACTCTCTGACAATTAGAAAGTAGCAAAAACCGTTGATGTCCGATTAAAGTTGTACTTGCAAATTGATTTCGTGTTTGATGAAAAAGAAAGAAGTCCGTGGCTGCACGGGAGCATGACTCCGGCGGGAGCGCCGTGTATAATCGAGTTAAAAATAAAAGCAATTAGCGAACGAGAGCGATCGCGGCACTTACATCCGCAATGCGATACGCGCAACCGATCCGCACTTACGTGCAAGTTGTTTACGTTTGCCGGCGTAAATAGAACGTGCGGAAGTTTTCTTTCACCAGAGGCGCGTTAGCGCACCGTTCTCCGTGAAAATTCTAATAACTCGCGCCTTTCCCTCCATACGCCGTGTCGCGCCGCGCCGGGACGTTACGAAAAAGAAAATCGGCTGAAATACCAGGCGGTCGCGGGCCGTAAATACGTCGCAGCTAATTATCGGAGTTAATCACAGCGGAGTCGGGCGAGCAAGAAAAAAAAAGGGGGGCAGCGCACGACAATTATCCAATACGTCGGCGACGGTATTTTACTCTCCCGCTGGGGACTTTTCGTGAAAATCGACCGTTCATTATGTCGATACGTATGTACGTACGCGAGTGGACATGCCGGGTAAGTGGCAAACAGGTTTTCCTCGAGCACCACGGATCTTTGTCCCCCTCCCTCCCCACATAAACGCGTATCTCCGCAATTCAATTAGTAACTATCTAATTAACGGCTGAGTTAGTGCGCGATTGCTATTCGCGAAGCCGAATTTTCTGTGCTCGCGTCCTATACCTACGTCATAAACGTCAAGCGGTTTCTTCTACCTCTCTCTCTCTCTCTCTCTCTCTAGAGACTTGAAATGAAACGACGCGATCGAAATGGTTTTAGCACCAATCTAAACGTATTTATAACTGTGGTACGAAATCAGGTCGTCCCGTTTCTGTCAATTTTCCGAACGTGTCTCCAAGGACGCTATGAATATCGCCATTAAAACTTGACACTCCGAATTATTTAAAATAAAAAAAGGTTGCGATCGAATTTGATTTCATCCTTTCGGCAAATACTCGTACGATCCAAGACGCATATATCACGTATAAATACACTAAAACTTTTATATTTTATATCGAAATATCATTTCAACGTGTCCCTGTGTGCAACTTGATTTCGTAGCACATCTCTAAGATGCAAATTGTTGGAAAGTGAGCCCTGTTCTACATAAGATTATGTGGTAAGGGCGCACGGTATCGTACCCGGCAACTCGATTGCTCAACCTATGATCGCAACCGCTCGGGCGCAATCATAAGGATATTTCAAAAGACCTTGGCATTTGGCGTTAGATATTTCGGGGACGATGGTATGAGCCGGCCTTCAGGCCAGCCTTTTTAAAAACGAGAATATGAAAGTGATACGCGCGACAGGACACTCGGCACGGTTTTCGAAATTACCGGCGACTCTGTGGAAGGAATATGTCCGCGATTCCGTTTTACAAACCGAATTTGCCGTTACGGTTCGCTCTCTAATTTTCGCGGCCGAGGTTCTAATGAAGATTCCCGAGATACTTATATCGAAAAACGACTTTCTCCTGTGCAAATACCGAGCGTACGGGACCGTATCGCTTGTCGCGTTTCGTGCCCGCCCGGTTCCGCGGCGCGTTTTTCGCTTGCCTCGAGTTTTACAATATTCAATGACACTTGTACGTCGAACAACCCTCTGATCGATGATACGAGCCGCGCTCGGATTAATGTCGACAATGTTTTAACGTTGTTTAATCTTTCATTAAAATAGATCTCGATACAAAAGTTAAACTATGAAATCGGCGTACGCGAGATTTTATTTCAAATTGTAAAATAAAATGGTAAAACAGTTGAAAGATTAAATAATTTTATAAAAAAAGCCAAAGGTAAAAATGTAATATCAAGTGCGTGTGTGAAAAACATTTGAAGTATTATTAAATAAAAAATTATAAAAATAGACAAAATCAAGAGAGAAATGTTCTCTTTTTCGTAGTAAAAGATGTACGATATAGATTATAAATTACGAATAAAATATATAAATTTTACATGAATATGGAATTCAGGGCGAGAAAAGCAAATAAATTGTAACCGATTATTCGGACTTTCGCGTAAATTGCGATGTTGTATTGTTGCGATCTTTTTGTAGAGATTATTAAGTTTCAAGACGGTGAGTTGGTATTTCATCAAAGGTGGCATGAAATGGAAACTAACAAAAGAAAAATGGTACATATTAAAATAAATTGAAGTTAAACGTTTCAATGGAATGCGTTATCGAGTGTTATCTATACGTGCATTTCGCACGACATAGTTCGCGTCCTCGCAAGAACTTGGGGGCGCAAGTTTGACGGTAGCTCTTGCGATACGTTCAATAGGGACACTTGCGGGAGAACTGTGTCAGCGTTGCTACATGAAGAAAGGAAACAGGACGAAAAAGGAGTCGTGGCGTGGGCGAACTTAATCAACTAGTAATCGGCCAAGAAGTCGGTGAAAGAGAAAAAGCAATCTCGTCGTATCGCCGAGCAACAAAGCGACCTACGTACTTGGAAACCTTTCTAGGAAAAACGTGATGTAAGATAGAGAGAAAAAGAGAGAAGAGAGAGAGAGAGAGAGAGGGGGGGGGGGAGAAGAAAAAAAATTCTTCGAGTCAATGTTAAAGCGATGGTGACAACCGAGGTGTCTCTCCGTGGGTGCATTAAATCGATGCTCGCGATTGATTACCTGACAACGAGAAAATAGCTGGGCGCTCGGGGATATCATTGCTCTCGTGACAGGTAGGTTTTGCCTTTACGAAGTAGAACGGCGCAAACGTTGCGGCATGGATACGTTTAAACATCTGAAAATGTAGAATTTTGCAGCAATCGAGCCGGAGGTAAAGATTGAGATTTTCTTAATTTTGAAGATTAATGACCAACTGATTTTTACAAATAGGCCCTACACGTTGTAAACGTGATTATACACCTATTATATCTATCCGTGCGTGATATTCGTGTCGTACAATTATAAAGTTAAGTTCTGAAAGTAGCTTGTATATTTTAAAGATACGGGACTGATGCTATTTCGATCTCGAGTGAGCCAAGTGAAATTTTTATAGCGAAATTTCACGAGGCATCGACTACGCATGAACGAACGCGCAACTTTCCTAAAAGGCGCGTCGAATAGGATGAATAAAGGGAAGTGTGGGTGCGGTTAATCGAGCGCTCAGCGAGAGGAAAGACAGGGAGAAAGGAAAAACGACAAATAATTTTCAAGAGCGTCAGAAAGAAATGTAAACTCGCGAGTTTCTCTTAATTGATACACAAAGCGAGATGTGTAACGAGCTCTTCATGATAGGTGGAAAGTGTGGGTGCACGAATGTAGTAATGAGAAAAGGAAAGAGAGGAGAGAGGAGAGGCGGGAGCGAGGGAGGGAAAGAGAGAGAGAGAGAGAGAGAGAGAGAGAGAAAAGAGGTGATTGGATCGTATCAGCGAGCAACAAAGCGCGGGAGAACCTTGTGAAAGTTACATCACCAAGGCTACCATACCTATCATTATATGCATTAGACGTCCGCATTATTCTTAGGAACTACGCTCGGTGCATCGTGCGCTACCGCGCTTTGGTGCGCGCCGTAAAACGCTTTCCCACTTGAATAAGAAACGAAACTCGAACAGTCCTGCTGCCGCTCGGTGTAAACAACATATTTGTAAGTTGGAGAAATTACTAGAATTAAACTCTCGTTCGAGATAAAATCGTTCTTTCCGAATAATATCACGTGTGCTCGCATATGTTCCAGCGCGACTGCTGTTTCGATTCGCAAGTGAAGTGTGAACGGCGAATAGCTTTCACGGTTAACATTCTATAATTAATTTTACGACACGTGCGACATGCGCAATGTTACTTTTTTTTTTGTGTAACGTTGACGTAACCGCAACTTTCGTACGTTGTTTATTGTGCCACCTGGATACTTACGGCTATTAATAAATATACGATGTAAGAACACAACGAAATGAATAATTAAAAAAGCACTATCGGATTTAGCACGATTCTGTTTAATTTATGACGTAACGTACGTGGCTATTGCCGCGATGTCGGGAATTCGGTTACAACGCCTGAAAGTTAGAAACCTGGCGTTTGAACCGAAATTGTCGCGCCTAAAAAAATCCCTGTTTTTTCCGCACATAATTTATTATAATTTAACAATTACTTATAGAAGAATTGTACGACAAATATAAAGGATATACGCGCGATATAATCATTTTGAGTCAAAAGTTATAATTTTTATATTAGATGTTTTCACGTAAAATTTTATCGAAGTTTTCAGAAAACTTTTACAATATATCACACGGACTATATTATCCGATTTTATTCAATTAGTTAAGTTTCATTATTTTATTTCCAATAGAAATACTATAAAATGTACCAGTAACGATTTTTTAATGAGCTTGTCTGGTCGACTCATTTACGCGTTATCTACAGACGTATAAATTGATGATGGAATGGGAACTAGTTTCCGGTAGAGCTCGTGACTAAACACAATATCGGTATTACATAGACGATTGACGTTAAAATAAGCTACCATAAGCCATAAGTGCAGCCAGAGGTAGCATCTATATTATTCCCGCCATGATTTTTATGCTTGATCAAGATCAAGGATTCGACTTTCCTGTATATTACCGTACACTTCTCCTCCTCGAATATTCCTCGTATTTCCGTTGCACATTGACTGTCTAACAAGTGTGGAGCATCTATCACTCAAAAAAATATTTTACTAACGTAGGTAAATTTCTAGATGTCGCAACAAAAATGATGCATAAAATCGTAGAAATTATCACGAGAAAATTTTTAAGCGGTTTTAAACGCCTGGGTTTGTACCTCGTCGTAAACGATAACGTTTCTCGAGCCCTTTTAATTTTCCATTTGTCCAAACAACGACGTTTCGCGCGGGGCCTACACATTCCGCGAAGGTGCAACGGGGCAACCGTTCCTCAAGTATGCGCCTGGACACGGGGCAACGATGCTGACAGAAGTTCGTGTGGTATCGAAGGAGGAAGCACGGGTTACGGGAGAAAGGACTTGGGAACGTGAGAAAGGGAGAAAAGAAGGTGAAGAGAGGGAGAGGCGCGACGGTGGACACGTCTTATGCATAATTCATGCAGGTGCCTTCCACGTATATTTTCGTGTTTAAATATTTGAATACCTCGTTCGCTGCAATACCGAGGAAGAGAGAGGGTTAGGAAAATATTCCGCCGCTTATTCACCGAGGTTCTCGAGCGCGGGTGAAGCGAAACGGAGTCTACGATCTTCCCCACGTCTCCTCCTTACGTTTTCGTGATTTTCCCTTGCTCTTCTTATTTAGTGCATTGCGACAGGAGACGCGTCGGTTAGCAAACTAGAACAATCAGGTTCCGTCTACTCTTGGCTGCGCGATGACGTGGCGGAATATTATAATGGAAAGCGTTAACGAGAACGTGATATTCGCAAAAGGCAATGAAAAAGCTCACGGCCTGTCCTCGAGTATCGGCGTTTCGTCCGCGCGTTGGTGATTATTTCTACTCTTGTACGCAATTGTTCATTGTTCAGCGAATAATAAGGTCGATTACGTCTTATGCGTCATTCTCGCACTGCGAAATTATCGCGTGCGTGGTTTATCTGCGGCTCTGGTCTCAAGGCTGTTCAGAGTGACTTAAAAGAGCGCAATAGAATTTCGTGCAACTTTTACGAAAAGTATATGGAATTGTCAAAATTTTCGGTCTAAAATTTAGCACATTTAGTTGTACCTCCGTAATCATATAACTCGCTCGCATGTTTGTACAGTTAATGTAAGTAATTATAGTTGCTTTCGCAAATTGCATTTTGTCAGACGCGAACACAGACTGGTAACATTGCAGTTCAAAAGCTTCAAATAAAATAATTAAAATATGTATTGTACGTTGCATTTCTCTGAAAGAAAAATTTTACATTAAAATAATATTTCTCTATACACGAGTCTAACTAATAAATTAGCATCAAAAATAGAATGCAACATCGTCTTGAGAAACATACAATGAGTTTAGTTACGTGTAAAATTTTTATCATTTATCATAAAATTATAAAACTGTCTCTAAGTACATTAAGATTCTTTTACTTTCGCGGTTAAATAGCTCCACAATTATATATCGCTTTAAATCTTTACGCAGGAAAACTATAATTATTCCAAAAAATGTTTCCACGAAGTTTGAGTTTTATAAAAAAAAAACCTATGTGCACATTATTTGCTTCTATAAATCAAGGTTGGCGTTCGAAAGCTTTGAATACGATGAGGCGAGCTCGATATTCCAGCAGCACATTCGTTTATAAATGTTATTGCTCTCATGGCATTTTTTTTTCAAATAGCTGTGAATCTATGCAAGCATGTCGGAGATGCACACGTGCGCGAAATGATAAAAGGAGCAAAAGCGATATGTCACACTTAGGGGTCGATAATGGCAGGGACAGAGAACAATGTCGCGTCATCACAAGTCATGCAATATGGCTCTGCTGCTCTTTTGTGGAGAACGATAGACGGGAGAGCATTTCGTTATGCAGCTACAACGCACGTTCCTGCATTGCGCGCTCCGGGAACCGTCTAATTTTATTTATCGCCGTGTCGCAATCGTAAAACGGACAGGTGATGATAGCACATCATATTAAATCGTATTAATAACACAACTCGCGAAATGCGACAGAGCGAGAAAGTATTGGGGCGATATAAATTAATTATTATCGCGGCAGTGTTGCAAATCGATTACGTCTCGTATGCATAATTAATGCAACAGCTTGCGCTTGTCCGCTGCCGCGACATTGCAGTCACTGTTACGGGACGCAGTGAAGCTGCAAATCTGCAATGGGCACGCGTGCGAAATAAACTTTTGCGCGACTAATTTTACGAATCGTATTTTATCGCGCACTAAACTTGGCTGTCGTTGCTTAGCTTTAAGCAGACACGAAATAACGTTCGGCAAGCTATCGCGATTTTACATTTCCTATACTATTTTAATATTTTTACACGGAGAAAATGTCTTCTTAAAATTCACCTGAAAATCATTATTTTCAGGGCGTTCAAAGAAAATTCCCCCCTACGTATTAAAAAAAGTGTAGCAGGTCATCTTCAATCGTTCGCCCTAACAAGTGGTTTCTCGCTCCTTCGAGAACTCTAGGAATTGCAATTGCTTTCGCGTATTCGTCCGGTGACGGTTATCTCGGACTCTCGTTCTCTCGTTTCTTTTGTATCGAGGAACAAACGGCGCGGGATCGGTCGCACCTGCCTCTTTTAATTAACGGCAATCAGTAATTCATGCCGATAATTGGCCGTCGGCGACAACGCGGTGGCGTAGTATCTTCGCGAAACAAACCCGCGATAACGCGTGCGCGCGCACGCGTGCTGACACGAGTAATTATACGGACTTAATGAGCGGGCCCACCCCGCGATAAGAGCGCACATATGTTATGTGGAACCTTATCGCGGCGTGGGTACAAAATAGAGGACGGGGCTCCGCCTTTTGCAAATTATAAATAATCTGCCTCTTTCGAAGGAGAAAACGGCATCGCAAAACCGTGATAGTGCGGCTAAATTTGTCTTTGACGACGGTACAATTAACGATATTTGATACCGCGCGAGCTTATACGGCGCAATCAAATTTTCATTTATTTCATCACCGAAACGCTAACGGAAACACGCTTGCAAATACAGGACACGTGAATTTAATTACGCTGCAGCAATGGACAATTTCAAATACAATATTACAAATGACCAACGGCCGAAACGTAACACGCACTTGGCGCCAAATGAGGTGAAATAAATGCGAAATAGCAATGCTCGATATCTTCTCCGCTGATATTTAATTGCAGCGTGAGAATCGGCAAACGGACAATCGTCGTGATTAAACGGGCTCCATTAAACCAGCAGCGAGCGCGCGCAAGGCTCACGGCGAGGTTGCAAAAGGACGAAAAGGCAGGGGCGGGCGGGGGAAAAGGACACGGCCCGAAAGTAGTCCCTGCGCCTCGGTGCGCACTCGACATGCTCGAGGTATATGCGCCTTGATAAAGCGGCAAGCACGGCCGCGCTATTTATAGGGCGCCGTCGAGCTTGTAAGTGCAGCGGGTACCTGTCTGCAAACACGTACCTGAATACTCGCGCCGGTGGCGCGAGGGATTAATGCCTTTTCAGACAGTCTCGGCCGAGTGCGTTGGAGATTAGTTTTAGAGCATCTACCTGCGGCAAGCCGGACCGAACAGTCGAGGCTTTTGTTACTGGCTCACTGATTTTCGGCGAGCACATCACGAAAAATCCCTCCGGTTAACGTGAACACATATCGCAGTGCGTTCTTTCATACGTACATGCATGTACATAATATATACATGTATATTTATGTAAATACACATAATGTGTACGTGCATACACGTGTGTACACATATATGTGTGTATGTATCTATATATGTATGCGTTTACCGCTTATTTCGGGGTCTCCCGACCCATTGGGGTGAACGACCAGACTGTCTGGGATCGACGTTAACCTACAGATGTCACCGTTCAGTTTTTGTCTTGGCCGTACGAGGCATAATTCAAGATGTCAATGAACGAACCTGGTAGCCTAGTATTAGTGGAAAGCGATAACAAGTGAAACTGGACCGATATGAATCTTGCAATTAATCAGAAACGATACGTTTTCAACCGATTGGATTGGATCTTGATGTAATAATATCTCTGTATCTCTGTAGGAATTTTGCATGTACTTTTTTCAACCCGGTAAGCTGTGCACGATCTCAAAATACAGTTTGTTGGGACAGTAAATCTACATGCTCATAGATGGATAATCGATTCAACTTTTAATGCTAATAATAAGCATCCTTTTAAGTCTGTGTTTTAAGACCGGTATACAAATGGTCGGTACGCAGTTTATCGAATTTCAAAATTACAGGCAAAATTCACACAAAAGTATTATTAGACTACTGAGATCCAGCCCGACCGAAAATGGCATCTCCGATGGATTAGCGGAAAAATTTAGCAGTTCCAGGATTTCAGTCATAGATATCTGTACACTGATAGAAAAATATGTAGTATGCGAAACTATAATTGCATAGTAAAATAATTATAGTCAGGAATGCCATTTTTATACTAATTATTACTATAATATTAGTAATAGCAACCGGACACAGTGATGCCATTTAACTATTATTCTGTTAAAATATTCAGGCAAGGAATAGTAAATTAGTTAATTATTTTTATATAGTAAATACAATCCCAATAATAGTAAATTTAACAACATTTCTATCATCCACCCATAAGATTTATACTTATCTTTTCTTTGAAAGATGCTTTCTTGTACTATTCTTTATGAGTGCAAAGTAATGTAGCCAATGAACATAGTGAACGCAATGTATATACAGGGTGTCTCATTTTAAATGATCCACGTAAATATCCTATCGGGGAAGTGGGCTAGCAAAAAAATGACCTGAGCAAAAGTTGTTGGGTTTCGAGAGGGATATAAGATGGTGTTTCGTTAATTTGACCTTGAATAGTTGCTTGAAGGTGACCTTCACGTGACCTTCAAGCAACCATTGTGTCATTAATTTGACCTCGAATAGTTGCTTGAAGGTCAATGGACTGTGACATAGCTCGTGTTTAACGAATTATAAAAATGCGGTTGGCTCCTAAAATGACTACAAATTATAGTGAGATTGTGGTAACTGCAACAATTTTTTTTCTGTCAGTGTATATGTCGCGAGAAATGTCGACAGCGCAGGTCATTGCAAATGCCGAAAGCGGTATAAACAAATTGGAAAAGAAAAAGAGAAAGAAGAGATCAAGCAGTAAAAGGGAAATCCAGAATGCTTTAGAATAGCTCTACTTTCTAAAAACAGGGTTAATTGCTCGTGTCGATTTTGATGAGACGAAGACACATTGTGACACCGTTGACAGATTACACCCTATTTTCGGAACTAGCCCGATGATTGATTTACTTCGAGAATTGATTCTCCTATAGCCGGTCGGAAATACAAATTGGATCCCTGGAATCTGCCGTAATGCGATTTTCAAAATCAATCGAGGAATTATCCGGACACGCGCAAACGATCTAATAAACGTCGTCGACGCGAATTTCCACGCTTTGATGATAATTCGTATCGTATATTGTTAGTCCTTCGTTACAAAGCTGCCGATTCGTATAGCCGCATTACAGGAAAATTAATTTATCGCGTACCGCTAGTTGCCTAAATGTAATTAATTAGTGACGCGAAAGCGGAATTTCGAGGTGGCACGAGGTGCGATGTGCTATTTCAAAAATCTCCAAATTTAGGTAATAATAATTATCTTGAAACCACTTCTCTGTTATGTTACGCTACGCGGCTTAATTTTAACAGGGTTTTTCAAGCAAATGTATTTTAAATGATAAATATAATAATATTAAAGAATTATTTTAACGTTATTTTACCCTTAATCCTTTGTTGACGAAGTTATTATATTAAGTCTTTATTTTTTCGACGAGCGTTAGGGACTGCATTTACCTGAACTAAATCACCAATTAATACATTTTTGCGGAATAAAATAATTACTACTCGTAATACATCGAAATGTAATATTAGAAAATATTTAGGACAAATAATAAGTGCACGTGCAACACATGCTACTGTAAGCCCAAAAGCTTGAGAAATAAGCCGGAAATGGGCTTAAAATATTAAGCAATATCGACGACACTATATCGGCAAATATATCGATGATCTTAAACGGCGATTAATCAGCGTCATGAAACTAGGAAACCGCAGGATTACGATGACCATTCAATCATACACGTTTGGACATTGGTCGACAGATTTGAGCGGGATGGAATCAATGGTTATCATGGGAAGTGTGCAAGGCGGACAGATACAGAGTCGAGGCAGAAGAGGGAAAAGGACGGAGTTCATCGACACCATGAGATACAAACAGAGAAGGAGAGACGTGAAGAGCGGGGGTGGAAGCGGGAGGGCGGGGCGGGATGGGGAAATAGTCTCGCCATGTATTTTCGGCGGAACCCTCTTGCTGTCGTTACCGAGGGACGTTTCGACACGACCGACAATCCCAACTCCGAAATGCACTCTGGACGGTCGTTTGCATAGCTGCATAAAAAAGCGCCTGATGTTGGACGACATATTAACGTGCCATATGGCGTTTGATAAGCGAGACTCGTGGCACGAGTTCGTAATGAAACGTAAGCGCTACCATTCTTGCCGAAACAAAGTTTCTTGACGTGGCAATTAAACAGCCGTTTTTCTTCGCTCGTAATATAACACTCGCAAGGATTCAGTTATTACATCGCAACGTCCACGACTGCCATCAGGTTTAGATTCTCCGAAAAAAAGTATATGTACCATAGTGTTAATTTTCTATAATAATGCAAAGTACTCCGCAGTGCCGGCAACATCAGCTCCTACTTGCCGCGAACGAAACGTTTTGCACAATGTGCGTAATGTCAACCGTCGTGTTATGTTAAACAAATCGTGCTCGACGCCTCGTGTCGTTCACATGTCGGCGCGAATTTCGGCGGGCGGACATCTCCATAAAGCAGCGCGTAAAAAGCGATTAAAATGCTTTTTCCCGGCGCGGCCGGTGCGATCGACCGTCCCAGCGCGAATACATTTTTGTAATTACGCCGACGGGGCGGCTTTGCATACTGCGATCGAGAGCCCGGTGTCCTCGCTCTCGCTCTTCATCGGTGCCGATGCGGCGGCGGTTCGCAGGCGGCCCCGTCCGCCCACTCTGGGACTCGGCGTAAGTTGACTTCTTTACGCGAGTGGTGGTACTACGGATATCCCGGGTCGGATTGTACGGGCCTGCAAGTTAGGTTGGGGCTAGATTCGGGGTTGGTTCGGTTTTGGGGTGTGTGTCAGTCACCGGGGGGATGTTCCACGGCTAAACTCACCCTTCTTCACCGGGCGGTTTCCTCCCTGCCTCACGGGCTCTCTCGCTATTCCCTTCCAACCCTCTCTCTGTCATTCCGCCTCACTGTCAAGCACACACGTACATACGCGCGGCACACGTACGCGCGCGCCCCTGAGAGCGTATACGCGTACGTGCAGCCAAAGCTCTCTCTTCATCCCTCTTGCTCTTGGTTCTTTCAGCCCCTGTACACCCCCGCGAGGATCAATACGAGCCAGTGGTTATCGTGCCGATACTCTCTCTGCGTTCGTCGGCTATCCCCCAAAAAGATTTCGGAAATTGGGAGGGGGGAGAGAGAGAGAGGGGGGATATATATATATATATGGCCGCTTTATAAGCAACAATAATTCCAGAAGTGGATTCGCTGCACGAAAAGTAAGTAGAGTTCGAAAAACTACTTCGTAATTAAATTCAGAAGTGTGCGATGAAAGTTATTTTGTAAAAGAGAAAATTTACAGCTTCCAATTAAACAAAGTAACAATTAATTTCTTCTTATTTGTGATTTATAAATAATTTCCTGTTAGCTTTATTCCTACGAAATTAGATAAATCATGCAATCCGGTACTATTACTGCATCGCGAAATTGTTTTCCGCGCAATAAAAACAATTTAAAAATTACAAAACTCGAACATCATGTCGCAATTAAAAAAATTTAATGAACGCGCGCCCCCTCCCCGTGTCGAACTTAACGCAAAAATGAAGTTATGCGATGGTGAAATTCACATCGATACGTTCAACGCCAGAATACCGCAGGAAAAAAAAAAGCAACGGTGTTTCATCTCGACAATACGAAGCGTCAGAGAATTCATTAAAAATTTTAATTAACGACGCATTTCGAATGTGCTCGATGGTAACAAAGCAACTTCATGAATTGCAAAAAAGGGGGAAAAACAGCGACAGCGTAGTTAAGCGAGCATGTGTAAAAGCTTGGCTCATGGCTTTCGAGTATCATACATGCGAACGTTGTAATATGACTTGTACTACTCATCCGTGCAATCGTATACATTAATAAATTTATGAAGTAAAAGAGATTAGCGTAAAAAAGATTTTCATTCTGTGTTCACGTCGACGTAAACTTAGAAGGTTAAGAAAAAAATCCGCAAAGTGATGCCCGCGATTTTTAAGTTCGAAGTAATTTCTCTGCCAAGTTTTATTTGTAAGTGGACTATATGTGAGGAAGAATGAAGAAGCATCGTACCAATCTCTTTGATTGCACGATTTGTAATAATAATAATAAATCCTGTCACTCCTAGTGAGCGCATAGGACCCCTAAGAAATTTTTTCCAATTATCCTTATGACAAGGTATTTTATCTGATTCCACGATTCTGCCATGCTCCGCCTCTTTCGGCCGATCTCTGTATAACGATATAATGAAAATTGCTACAAAAATTTGCTCGTTTATACCAAATATACCGAAATTTGGTAATTAATAGCATATACTGTTGTCATCACTACTATAATTGTTTAAGAATTTGTTCCAGGTATAACGTTAAAAGTCTTTTTTAGTTCGGTTTTACAAGAGCTGCTCGCTACGCGTGTTACATGATTTAGCGTTCTATAAAGCGCAAATTACAGTGATCCGAAATGTAACTCTTAAGTCGTAGTTAGTTCTTAACTATTCCTCTTATTATTTATAGAGGCTGTCCCTGTACTAGTGATCTACGCAAATCCGTAAGCTTTAACATAGTACTTATACCCATTAGACATTTTCTATTAGACAGACGTAGCTTTAATTTCAAGCATTAAAGCGAAGATCTAGTTATATGTGAGTGAGTGAGCGAGCGAGCGCGCGCGCGCGCGCGCGCGAGAGAGAGAGAGAGAGAGAGAGAGAGAGAGAGAATATAATATTATTATTACATTAATTAATTGAAGTATCAAAAGCAAGCTGATTGACTATATTAATTAATAATTGTTCAATAAAAATTTAATTAGCTGTATATGCACGATCATATTTTTCGCAAAATGTTTTATAATTAAAAGTTTATTATTGACAAACGTGCCCAACTGATAAATGTAGTTATAAAATATAAAATATCTTGTCATAACTTGAATCGTGCAATTTTATACAAATTGCACGAGGGCTTTTCTATATTTTTCTCTCCTACGAGAAATTTAATTATCTGCAACAGACACGCATATACATATGCGAGAGGGAAGATCGCACAATAGTTTCGCGCTGTTTGAAAATAGGTCATCATTCTGTAAGAATTTCTATTTAGTTACGTCAAAGCAATGTTATATCTTCTTTGCTCGAAATACCTGACAATTAGAATTAGAGTACGAAACACATCCGGGGACCGTTGAAAACAATGGAAACAAGGACATTCAATTTTGTCACATCTTGAACACTGCAAAATACACATGTCTGAATAGTCGGAGCACCCTGTTTGCGCAATTGTTTCACCAGTCGCCAGCTCCAACAAGTCCTGTGGTCAACAGTGCATTCGAAGTCGCCATGAATCGGCTCGGCGATCGATAACGCATCGCGCAATAGGATTGGCTAACGAGGTGCTATTTGCTTACGGGTTCCCATGGCTTTTCCACGGAAGCCACGGATGACTTTCCCAACGAGAGAAGGGTTTCAAAGTTTAACGATCCGACAGAGGTAAGTATAATGCACACGAACGAACGAACGAACACGACAGGGCTCCGTAGCCCTTCAGGAATACGCCATGCGGTGACGTTGAATTTTTCAGCCGCAAGTCTTGCCGTGCCAAGTAATTAACGATTCCTCTTTCCCCGACAATTAATTACGTCGATTGCCGGTAAAAGACTAACTTTAAACCCCGAAAGTACGCGGCTGACAAAAATATATCACGGCTTTCAACATTTATAACAATAGCTTGTGCTCGTATAGCAAAAAGATTTCCGGACGAGAATCGTGCTCGATGACGATATCAAGTTCCACATAAATTTATGCATATCTGATGGCGTAATAAAAGATAACGAGACGTCAGAACGAACCATATATAAATAGGTATTCCATCTTTGAGATTAAATATCCCGAGGCACACAGAATAGGAGCTTTGCCAGTGGTACGCTACATTGCTATCGAGTAGAGCCTGTATAACGCTGCGAGGACCAATAGGGAACGTTGACAGTAAATCCGGCGGAAGCTTTACCTATTCGAGGACAATATCGCGGAATGGCAGCACCCGCAAAACACGACATAAGCTTCCAACGTGGGCGATAATGGTTGTCGGCTATGCGGAAAATAAGTTCCTCTCGCATAAGGCACCGTATTGTGATCTAAACGCGAAATGTTTTTTCAAAAAGAGCATTTGCACCTTCATTTGTACAATGGCCGTGTTTTGGAATTAAATGTATCTCGCATTACTTTCCCCGCTCGAAAAGTTCTTTGCTCCTTTCGACTTGCGAGACGGAAAATGGACCCGTCAAACAGACCTCCGCAGTTATACTTAAAAATATAAATAATTCGTTTTACTTGTTAGCTGGAATTACTCTGCTTGCGGCGAGCCTTGTAATTTGCCGGGTAGAAAAATATTCGCTGAGTGATACCGCTTTAGTTATCACCGAGATGCGTGCCGTGTCTGCAGCGTGATTGATTTAAAATCATTATGGTACCTGCGGTGAAAAGAAGAGAGACGATTTTTGCTATTGGCTCGCGTTAGTTGCGTGTAGCAAAACACGGGCGGAAGATAGCACGTGATCTATCACCGAGAACAGACAACGGAGCAGGCAACAAGCAACGCCGAGCGCCGTGGCAAGCAGTGAAGCATGCATCGCAGCGCACGTGGTAGCTTGCGCTGCAACTGACAGCGGAACACACGCTCGATATTTTGCGCGCATTCTACTCCACGCAAAAAAAAAGAGAGAGAGAGAGAATTAACGTGACTTCTTTTCTGTTAAAAAATGCCCGATCAACATTCCACTATTGTCACACGCGCCATTGCGCTGTGACGCTGCACATGCCAACCCCTTGCATTCCCGCCGCGGAAAACTCGCAACTGGCAAACCCGGATGAAAAATGCAATGCTCCTTTCGCAATCGAGAATTCCGCCCGCGGTAACTTCGAAGACTTCGTTAACCCAGGCGAATGGCAAAAAGCGAATCTCGGCGCGGATTCTTGCGCCGTGGGCGGGAAACTTTCCGATGACGGCTCTGCTCCCGCCGGATGCAGCTTGAATAATTGCGGAAAATAATTGAAACGGAAGACTCAATTTATGACCGGACGGTCTCGCGTCGGCGCGAGTACCGAATGGAAAAAAAAAAAATTATGAACTCGGTCTCTGAGATTTATCATGAAGAGCGAATCTTATTACAGTATCTATGTGTTTGCATGCGCTCTCGTAATACGTTTTTAATGGGGGGATTAATTTAAATAACTCAATTTTCGCTGTGCTCGGATATAATAATTGCTTCAACGGTATAGACAGTGAGCGACGGGACAATGCAATTACAGTTTTTCTCCCTGAATATTTGCACCGTCGAAAGTAAAATGCGCAAGTAACGCGACGGTTAAAATGGAAAAGCAGGTGCGCATGAAAATTGTACGCATTGAATTAAAGTGGCATGCCAGCAAGTGAACACATCATTATAAAGACTGCTTTCCTTAAAATTATCTTGTCGCAAATTACAATCATTACTCAAAGCGAATGCAGCGCGGTGACGTTACGCTCGATATTTTTTATAGGCCATATGGATACCTTCCGTATCTGCGAACCGTTTAATCGTTTCCGCCTTTCTCAGACCTTCGCGATACGTTACTACAATAAAGCATCATGGTTTGTTAAGGTTTGTTAAGGGAAAAGAAATCAAATATCCCAGACGTTTCAAGTATTTAACGTCTGCGAATAGACGCCAAATGCAACACGTTCGATCGAGCGTAAAAAATTTGTCTCGCCTTTTATTTAATACGCGGTAGGGAGAGAACGTTGTCAACGAAATTAAAGCGGCCATGTTTCACCATTTTTCACAGGGATAATCGAAAAATATGCACGATCTAAACTATGAGTTATGGAGCCAATGTATGTTCCGGTCAATACTCTCTCTCTCTCTCTTCGAGCAGAGCGAAATGCACGAGTTAACGAACGCGTGCCACGCTAACGTGGGCGCGTTCGTCACAATTTTTCGCATAATTTTCAACGCGTATACGCAGATGTCGAAAACAGCTGGCAGCGTGCACGTGCTTGTAATACGTGACGTCATCGTCGATCTCAGCCGCCGATACAGTTGAGATGCATAGATTGCGCCCATTTCACCCCTTCTCACCATCTTCATCCCGCTCCCGTTTCCTACCGTTCTTTCCCCTCCGCTCTTGCTCGAGCCCTCTGCCCGGGTCGACGTAATGCCAAAAGACTCTACAACCGCATCCCCAAGGGGGATCATCCCCGCGGAAAAAAACTCAGGAAACCAATAAATTATTCTGTAGGTATACAATTAATTCCCTTCCGTTATACGCCGGAACGGCGCAGGGGTTCTACGAATTTGTCGCCCAGATTTGACACATTTTTATTTGGCGTTGTGTCTGGCGAAGTTATCAAATAGAAAATTGAAATAGTATTAATGCAAGTGCAAAAACATATCCCCCCCCCCCTCCGAGGAAAAGATCCCCCAATTCTCACCAATACAGATTCATTAATACAAAATTTGGCTGCCAAGATGGGACCTGTCATTATCGTCAGTCGCAAAATGTCGCTGTCGAATGAGATTTTTAATGCTGCGTTTACGACGACGGCGCGCAGTAAAGCGTCATTCTCGTTTCTTCTTTTATGTCGAAAAATCTACCCGAAGCGGCGCGTCGTAAAATTTTTATTTCGCCGCGGGAAAAAAAAGGGAAATAATCGCGCCGTATTAAATGTTTCCTCCACAATGGGGTTTAGCGCGGAAAGTGAGAGGAGCGAGGTGAGCTCTCGCGCAGAACAGCAGGACGTACCCTCCCCCCCCTCTCTCGCGTGCGCGCGCGCATTCTTGCAATGACAGTCACGTTGAGGTGAGGACACCGAGAAAACCACTGGACGAGAGGGGAAGGAGAGGGCGGAAAAAAAGGTTGGCGAAACCCTTAAATTTACACGCGTCGCAAGTTCGCCTTTTGCGATTCCTCCTGTCCTCGCGAGCTCGTTAGAAATCCTTTGTAACGGCGCGGGATCATCTTTATTCTCGAAACCGTGGCATATCTTTTTTTTCTTTTCATCATCGTCGGCTGATCGCCCCGTTACTACGGGACATGGTAATACGGTACTCACGAAAAACCGAAGAGGCGCGAAGATCCAATTAGGACAGCAGGAGTATCACCTTACCTGAAACAAGGAAAGTGATAGTTGTCAGTTACACCGCTGTAGGAAAGTAATGAGAGACGACACTCTAAAGATTACGAATATTACACTGACAATGAGCTACCTATGTAACAACATTCAAAAAGTGGGAGAGAGAGAGAGAGAGAAATGAGACAAAATGCATTTCGCGTTACGATGTAGCATCGCAGGATTGACTGGCGATCGGACACGCATCAAGTAATTCGAGACATCGAATGTTTCCACGTGGTAATCTCTTTCACCGGCATATGCGGTGCACGCTGCACTCCCGACGAGAACACGCGTGCGTTCGCGCGTAATGGCACTAACCCGGCGATTGCACTCGTTGGCTTTTTCATAGCGCGATGGCGTCCGTTCTTTGACAATGGAATCGGTCAGAAAATATTTGTCGAAAGGCCCGGGGAATATGGTAGCCGCCGCGCTGCGTCAATCGGTCGTGTAATTCGTTGATAAAGAATATCGAATACACGCGCGCATCGATATTCTATAATGCGTCAATTATTATTTGTAATCCGTTTAGTGTAGACTCACTGTAGACTGATAATGGTAGCAGTGCCGGTGATGATACGCGAGTATCATTACGATACTATGTCGCTGAGTTATTCTACAGGATATACGTGCCAGTTGCCGACATTTATACTTGGCGCGCTAAGGTGTTGGAATTTGACTGAAGATACGCGTGATGATTTAAGATAATAACTAAATTAGTTATAAAGCGCTGTTAAGACGTTCCTGCAAGTAGCATTTGATGAAGAATAACGTTGCAACAAAGCCATTGTTCGTCACTTTCAATGATTTAATGACTGTAATGGGAAAGAGCGGCAATAAGCTCTCCGCTAAGAAGCGGGGAGGATCAAGTAGGAACGAAGGGAAAGAAAAAGCGAACGTGCGCAATTGCAATTGCTGTCGACGACGACATTTTACCTTCGACATCTGATATTTCGAGAGTATTAAATTCCCTGGGTTTGCACGCCCACGCCCTTGCAAGCGACAGCCCCGAGGGAGAAGGTTTTCAGCATGGCGGCCGTAGCGAAAAAGACACCGTCTCTCTTTCTCTCCTACTCTATTTCTCTCCCTTTGCCCCCCGTCCCGGTTTTCTATCGTTCTTTAACGAACCGTCGGCACGCAGCACCATGTGACCGCGTTTCTTCGAGGATAAGCCCCATCACAATGTCGTCTTCATCTCTTTTACGTCGACATTCGCTGGCCATGCGTAAATGCGTGTAAAGAATGTGGGGCAGTAACGCAGTATACAATTGAGGGAGTTTACGAATTCAGTATTCTTTGCGGTAGCTTTGTGTGGTGATTTACACAGATATTCCCGGGATTCTTCTTTTTTTTTTAGATATTCAAACGCTAGACGCTTAAGATGAGGAAATTGAGCGTAATTTTCAAAATAACGCGACATTGTGATCAGAGAACCTTGAACAATAGGGAAACAGTAATTTACATTAAAATATTACGTCAATTTAGTAGTAATATGTCGCCATTAAATTGTGGCAAAAAGAGATAAAAGAAGTCCCCTGCTCTGCCGGACTTTTATCTCTCAATAAAATGAAAAATTGAAGTCTTGCGCAATAAAGAGCAATTTCACGAGCAAACAAGTGCAATTAATTACGATTCTAAATGAAGTATTTATTTTGCCGCATGAAAAAAAATTGCGCCGGGAATAAAACCGCCCGTCAAAATGCTGTATTGATGAGCAGCCAGTCTCTTGTGTATTTAATATTATCTAGAAATGCACAAACTCTAACTTTTGCATCGCGCGGCAAAATTTTCATTTGAAAGCGAGCATACCATGCCTATGACACGATGTAGACATAAGTGCTGTTCGTTGTGACGAAACGTCATCTAACGACAGCGAAGTCAATACTTGCTGGCTATTACGCACGACTCATTAACGATAGCCATTGTTTGATGCGCGCATCCATTTCGACACAAATGCCAAGGTGACTGCGTGATCACGATTGTTGCAAAAGCCGCGAACTTAATTAATATGCGAATCTTAGGAGAGACACGGACGTGCATTGTCGTGGAAACGCGCGTTAAAATCGTCGCCAGTGAATTAACTCCCTAATTAACGACCTGTGACATCGTTATTAGGGTGTTAAAACAAGAGATGATACACGCGCTGCTGAAGAAACTTCCATTAGCTCCAACATGCACCGTTCGAAATTACCCTTCGCGAAGAAGAGATTACACACAGAGAAAAAAGTGTCGGATCAACTCTTATGCGCAACAATCTATAATCTTCTTAGAAGAATTTAATAACAAATAATCTCACATTCCAACAATATTACGGTCTTATTTAAATCGCGCTTTTCAAAAGAAATTTATTGTGACAAATAATATATCTCAGCCGGGTTTTAAAGCTGGACCTCCCCGCACTACGACACATTAGGTAAGCGTCTTCCAATTCAACTACTGAGGCATTTGCTATGTTCGTCGTAATACACGGACTTAAAGATGTTTTTCGCGAATGTATTTCGACCATTGGAACCAGGGCCGGATTAAGGGGGGGGGGCTAAGGGGGGGCTAAGGGGGGCTATAGCCCCGGGCCTCACTTATTAGGGGGCCTCACCCGAGCGAGCACTATTCAAGAATACTTTTTAAACGCTAATGCAAGATCTTCATGTATAGCATGTATTTTTATAAAAGCTTTATGAAAAAAAAAGAAAATTGTTTTCTACACCTTTTGTACAAAGA